>NW_028318143.1:11652500-11812500 GCF_062004578.1 Staurois parvus | reverse complement strand
TGCCAGAGCCCTACAAAATGACCTCCTGCAGGCCACTGGTGTAAATGTCTCTGACCAAACAATCAGAAACAGACTTCATGAGGGTGGCCTGAGGGCTTGACATCATCTAGTGGGCCCTGTGTTCACTGCCTGGCACCATAGAGCTCGATTGGCATTTGCCATTGAACACCAGAATTGGCAGGTCTGCCACTGACGCCTTGTGCTTTTCACAGATGAGAGCAGGTTCACCCTGAGCACATGTGATTGATGTGAAAGGGTCTGGAGAAGTCATGTAGAACATTATGCTGACTGTAACATCGTTCAGCATGACTGTTTTGGTGGTGGGTCAGTGATGGTATGGGGAGGCATATCCATGGAGGGATGCGTGGACCTCTACAGGCTAGATAGTGGAACCCTGACTGCCATTAGGTATCGGGATGAAATCTTCGGACCCATTATCAGACCCTACACTGGTGCAGTGGGTCCTGGGTTTCTCCTGGTGCACAACAATGCCCGGCTTCATGTGGCGAGAGTATGCAGGCAATTCCTGTAGTATGAAGGAAATGATGCCATTGTATGGTCCACACACTCGTTTTACCTAAATCCAATAGTACACCTCTGGGATATCCTGTTTGGGTCCATCTGACACCACCAGGTTACACCTCAGACTGTCCAGGAGCTCAGTGATTCCCTGGTCCAGATCTGGGAGGAGATACCCCAGGACACCATCTGTCGTCTCATTCGAAGCATGCCCCGATGTTGTCAGGCATGTATACAAGCACATGGGGGCCATACAAACTACTGAGTACCATTTTGAGTTGCTGCAATTAAATTTCAGCAAAATGGACTAGCCTGATGCATCATTTTTTCATTAAGTTTTTGGAGGGTCTACGAATTCAGTCCTCTGTAGGTTGATAATTTTCATTTCCATCAAACAATGGGGCATCCTTACATTCCTAACACATTACCCAGTCAATATCAGTATAGATATTCAGCACAATATTTTTCCCCATTGAGATATGATGTGTTTTCAAAGTGTTCCTTTAATTTTTTGGAGCAGTGTATAAGAGGCAATAATATAAAGCTGGTTAAAATACATTGTTACTTATATTGCTATGGATTGTTATAATTACATAAGATGATCAGAATCACAATAGACCATAAGGGTCCTGCCAAAATAATGATACATATAATTTAATTTAATATTAATGACATAAATCTATTAAAACTTTTTTTCAAAAAAGGGAGCATAAAAGGTATATGAGTTCCCAAATATATAAAAAGTGTAATATAATAATGAAATTAAATTACAAAATACTATTATGGGAGTTTCCCAACTAATAGATAAGTGGGTGCATGCAAATATATAGCTATACTAAATACACCTTATAAGAAATATGGATATATAGTATAGTAGTCAAGGATGTTATAGGAAGATGGAACAAAAAAACTACAGAATGGAATGATCCTCTAGGTCTTCATTTAACCCGCCCGGGGCCATGGTATCGAGTGTATATATCTATTAGGTTTCTCTACTACAGAGGCGCTTGATGCGCTCTGTTTGCGAGTAGCTCTTGGGTATACACTCTATGACCCAGACTCGGAAGCCAGAGGCTGATTTTTGATAGAAATCCAGGAAGTGTTTAGGGACGCTCAATTTTTCTTTTCCGTCCTCGACGGAACGTCTATGTTCACCAAATCCTTTCCTCAAGATTCTCACGGTTCTAAGGGAGCCCTAAGGGAGTATGCAGGTAGAAACTGATTTATTTAAAACTCAGGTATCTAGTGTTCTCTTTGCCATTCATGTGTGTAGTGTGGTCATGCTAGAATCAATAGAGCTCTCTAAGGCCCTCAGGAAGAAACCTACAGATGCCTTTAAAGTGTTACTAAACCCACAACAGTAAAATCCATCTGTATATGCAATGAAGCATGCTTGTTGTACTCACTGTGGAACCTAAGGGGTTAATCCTCTCCATTGTGTAAAAAAGGCTGTTGATCCTGACTTCTCTGCCCCTCCTCTTGTTCAAATGTCCATACTGATAAGACTCTTGGGAGAGTGCATGTGATCAGCACAGGGCCTATCAGCACTGTCCAGACAGAGGTCAGGGGATCTGCATCCTCCTAGAGCAGAAAGAAAACTCCTCCTACAAGCTTTAACCAGTGCTCAGCTGAAGTCACAAGACTGCTCTAACTGCTGATGAGAAAAAGTATTTAGCAGTTTATATTTACTAAAATAATTGCATTTCCACATTTTGTGTACTGTGGGAGAACAGATATAGTGAATGTAGGGTCTTGGGTTTAGTAACACTTTAAGTCACTTGCCATGTGCCACTTTAACACTTGCCATGTGAATCAAAATCAATAATTCCACCAACAGACAATTTGTTTAGGAATGGCTGGCTCAGCAAATAAACAAAATAGCTGGCCATTTGGTGCTATAAAACGTCTCTGAAAACACCACAATTTCATCATAGGGTGTTTAGGCAACTTGCAAAAATTGGGGTCAAAGTGCATGCATCTACAATCAGAAAAAGATTATTTTGCCAAAATGGGAAACCACAGCTGGAAGTTAAATATTCTCTTCAGATTAAAGACTGAGCAGAAAGACCTTTACTTGGTCACTATTGTTCCCAATATTCAGAAGCTCCTTTCCTCAGCCCTTTCCCAGATGATGGGGAGATCTCCTGCAGTACTTATATTTTCCTATTCAGAATAGGGTTCTGTCCCTAACTTCCCTTTCCACTTAAAGCAGTTGTAAACCTGATAAAAAAAAAACTTTTCTCCAGCAAGGCATTGCATATTAGCATATTATGTTGAACGCTGTCACCACTGATAGGGCTTACATCTTTACCTGGTCCTTCTTCCAGGTTCACGGGCTCTGGGGGCTTGAGTGGCCAGGCTGTGATGATGTCACTCCTGCGCATACTCACAGGAGTCACTTTTTATGGCACGGACATGCCGTTCATTTAGAGCGCATGCACTGGTGCTGCTACACAAGAAAATATCTCTTAAATGATGCACATTTAAGAGATATTTACAGTACCTACTGGTAAGCCTTATATTAGGTTCAAATAAGTTTGTTTACATCTGGTATCTTATAGGTCCTACATGGTTCCTCCCAAGTCTGCAGTCAAAATGCAGAAAAAAGCCTGAATGGAGGTGAGAACTTTAGTCTGAACAAACCCACAGACTGCTGAGATCAGATAGGCAGGCTCACAGCCAACTGGAGGAACTTTCATAGCAGGTTGTCAGCCTGTAGGAGGAAATGCTGTTACTGGCAGGGTCTCCAGGTAAAAAAAATTGCCAAAAATTCACAAAAAATAATTTTCTTATGAAAACTGTGTACAGTAAATCATTATGTCATACAATCTAACATTTTAAAGGCTTACATAATTTTTAAGCCAATCTTGTTCACATTTATTTAAAAAAAAAATAAATCTGTAATTCTTTTTTGAACAATAACTAAAGTCAAAATTTACTGAGAGTAAACTTAGGGTAGATCCAAAACTTTGAGTTGCCACCAAATGATTTATGTTCAGATTTTGGAGCAGGGTTCAGAGGCATTAAAAATGTTTCAAACCGGTGTTCATAATGGAGCTTACTATCATAACATACACATATAAACTGATTTACATGTGTGTAATTCATTTCAGTGGCCAGAATAAATTAATATTCTATAAACATGCATCATTACATGCCAGAACAAACATTTTTGCCAAAAGCTAGCATAAAAATTCAGTGTAGATGGGAGTATTTTAATACACATTGAAAAGTTATGTTCTCACTTCATGCTGAGTCTATAGGGCAGGAATTAAATGGAAATCTCACTAATGAAATACAGAGGGCAAAAAAACAAATGTGTTGACCCTTGCCAACTCCAGAGTTTTCCAGCTTTTTATAGTCAAGGCACCCTATAAAATTATACACACTCTCGAGGTACCCCATTCTAAAAAGAGAAGGGCAAACAACTGCACAGTGCAGGCACCCAATGTGCTTCATAGGGCATTGGTGGCTGGCCCGCATAATGCCCAAGGTTGTAATACTGCACAATAAAAACCTGTGGCTTTGTGTAACAAAAAAAGGTAGGCTTGATCTGCCTCCTGGGTTATTGTCAATTTTCTTGGTGGCTTGCTGGCAATTTTTTGGCAATTTGGGAAAATTGTTAGGCATTTTGCCATGGCACCCCTGAAGAACTCAGGAGGCACCCCTGTTGAAAAAGACTGCCTTACTCTATCCAAAATAAAATAAAAAGTTTTGATTTTGAATATACTTTAAATATGGCAATTACCTGTGGAAAAAAACCCCAAAAGGTTTTCACCCTTAAGCTACAAGAGCAGATGGAGCGTGTTATGAATTGCTTTTTGAGTCCATCTCATCAGAGAAATATAGAGGCAAGTTCGATGGCAAAGTTTCACCGTACAGCTGCCCATTGTCATTCTGAGAGTAGCACTGAAAGAATACTTTACTCTGATGGTCATAGATCTCTCCACATCAGGCGCTGACAATAAAAAGCATGTGAAAGTAAAAATAACACAAGGTAGGGGTCAAGTGGATGGTACAATGAGCAGCTCGATTTCACTACAATGCAAGAATAGCTGTCTAAAATGAAACATTTTCCATTTTCTCATCTCTCTCCTTGGCAGATCACTTTCTTTTTCAGCAGGGATTGGGTATTGTGCTGGAATTCTACTGTTCGCATTACTATTAAAGTGGACCTAATCCCCCAACCCAAAAAAAACAGTGGTGCATGCATCTCCGCATGCTGATCTATAACATCTTAAAGTATAACTAAGGCATTTTTTTTGTTAGTTTTGGTAAGAGTGGAGATGAACACTTATTAGGTTTTCTATTGCTGTGCCCTCATTAGGGAGAAGTAAAAGAAAATCCCAAAATTTGGGTTGTCCCCAAAAAGGTAATAGAGGGGAAATCTTGCAATGAAGACACTAGTTCTGGTGACCTGGGGGGCCCCAAGGGATTCTCTTAACCACTTCCATACAGGGCACTTTTACCCCCTTCCTGCCCAGGCCACTTTTCAGATTTCAGCGCTCTCACACTTTGAATGACAATTGCGCGGTCATACAACACTAACAAGTAACATTGTACTACTTTGGGGAAGTTATCAGTATTTTTTTTTACACAATTTGCTTTTAGCAAAGAATTACTTTGCTATAAGCAAGCATTTACCTGAATGAAATGGATTCATTCAGGGTTTTTTTTATTGTGCTTAGCTGTGATTTGACCACGGCTAATCACATTACTATGATTGGCCCAGCTTGTGCATTTGATCGCTGTGACCATTCACAGCTACAGTTGTGGCCAAAATTATTCAACCCCCAATGCTGTAAAGGGGTTTAGGGACTATAGTGTACATTTGGAATTGTATTCAGAATCAAATCCTACAAGGACGTTGTAACTACCCAAATGCAACTAAAATGACATCAATTGTTTATGTAATACAGTAGTAAATGGTTCTTATGTGGTTTCTTCATTGCCACAATTATTCAACCCCTTAAAGACTACCACTCTGAAGAACAGAGGTTCATACAGGTGCTTTCCATCAGGTATTGAAAACACCTGTGGATGTCACCGAGCAGCAATCAAGCATAATAAGCACCAATTAGGCAGCTTTAAAATGACTGTGATACTCAGCTCCTTCTAGACATTTACTGGTGTGGTTACAAACATGGTGAAGGCAAGAGAATGGTCCAGGAAGACAAGAGAAGAGGTGATTTCTCTTCACAGGAAGGGCAATGGCTATAAGAAGATTGCAAAGATGTTAAACATACCAAGAGACACCTTAGGAAGCATCATTCGCAAATTCAAGGCAAAGGGCACTGTTGAAACGCTACCTGGTCGTGGCAGAAAGAAGATGCTGACTTCGACTGCTGTGCGCTACCTGAAGCGTAGAGTGGAGAGAAGTCCCCGTGTGACTGCTGAGGAACTGAGAAAAGATTTGTCAGATGTGGGTACAGAAGTTTCAGCCCAGACAATAAGACGCACACTGCGTAATGAAGGCCTCCGTGCCAGAACTCCCAGGCGTACCCCCTTGCTGTCTCCAAAGAATAAGAAGAGTCGACTGCAGTATGCCAAAAGCCATGTGGACAAACCACAAAAGTTGTGGGATAGTGTTCTGTGGACTGATGAAACAAAATTAGAACTGTTTGGGCCCATGGATCAACGCTATGTTTGGAGGAGGAAGAACAAGGCCTATGATGAAAAGAACACCTTGCCTACTGTGAAGCATGGTGGAGGGTCAATCATGCTTTGGGGCTGTTTTGCTTCTGCAGGTACAGGGAAGCTTCAGCGTGTGCAAGGTACCATGAATTCTCTTCAGTACCAGGAGATATTGGATGGAAACGTGATGCAGTCCGTCACACACCTGAGGCTTGGGAGACGTTGGACCTTTCAACAGGACAATGATCCCAAGCATACCTCCAAGTCCACTAGAGCATGGTTGCAGAGGAAAGGCTGGAACATTTTGGAGTGGCCATCGCAGTCACCAGACTTAAATCCGATTGAGAACCTCTGGTGGGACTTAAAGAAAGCAGTTGCAGTGCGCAAGCCTAAGAATGTGACTGAACTGGAGGCCTTTGCCCATGAAGAATGGGCGAAGATACCCGTAGATCGCTGCAAGACACTTGTGTCAAGCTATGCTTCACGTTTAAAAGCTGTTATAACTGTAAAAGGATGCTGTACTAAGTACTAAGATTGAATGTCACTTGGGGGTTGAATAAAACTGATAATGCTGTGAGCACAGAAAAGACATTTGTGGTTATTTCATTATAACTGTTATGTTATATTTGTCTGACCTACAAGTGCCTCTTTAATGTAAATGTAAGCAAGATGACTGAATGATCAAAAGCAATGTCAAACTGGCCAAAACACTCAATTTCAGTGGGGGTTGAATAATTTTGGCCACAACTGTAGACACACTTGTATACAATGGATGGCTTTCTTTCATGCCATCCATTGTATACAACTGTCATGTGACCTGCTGTGATTGGTCACAGCAGGTCACATGGTACTGGCAAGGGGGCTGGTACACAGATTTGTCATCGGCCATGTCCGAGGTACACGGCCAGTGACAGATCGTGACAGATGGCGTCCACCCGGAGGGACGAGCTATTCTTCCGGCCGCCAACTGGCTAATTTGTAGGGATTTTCCCTCACTCCCTGTTTTAGATATGGGACAGGAAGATGGCATCAGATGACCTTATTGCACTTATGTTGGTAAAGGTGCCTGTCATGTTGGCTATTACTTATGACAGCATGGGCTTCCAAGAAGCCCTTAAAGTAGAATTGAATGTAAAACTTTTTTGTAATTTTAGATAGAGAAAGGGTGGCAGTTATAACCCTTGTCAGGTTTGTGTTTGCCATCTGTGTCCCATTTGGATACTCCAGGTTTTGGTGGGCCCTCACAATCCTCACATACAATGCAGGACTATTGGTCCTTTATTGTATGTGGTGATAATGCTGAGGAGAAGAGTCTTTGGGGGACCAGTTGCACAGTGTGAGGGAAGCCTACCAAAGTGAGGAATAAGGTAGGTATTACAGCTTGTTCCTTGATGCCTGAAGTTGTCTGACATTTAATCCTTTCAATTTAGGGAGGTCCCACTGTAAAGATTTTTTGTTTTCATACCTGGAGTGGGGCTTTTCAACTTAAGTTTGGGATATTTATTTATTTTTTTTACCAAAATCAGCACAAGGGATCATACGTACGTTGAATGAAAATTGTCCATTGTGCTAATGCTGACTGTCCTAGCTGAAATATTAAGCCCTCTTTCCTTACCCCCACAGCCTTCTGGTGCTTTGCATGTTAATAGAGCCAAGGGACCTGTATCAGACACTCATCAAGAGTGCTGGCTATTCCAACCCCTCCTCTTTCCATGCCCCTTCTCCATTCACAGAAGCTGTACTATAGCTGCCATCAAAGGCGCTCTATGAATGGAGGAGGCAGAGCTTTCATTTATCCACCTGTCTTCCTTTTATAAAGTGCTTTCATTGTTGGAAGATATTTTACAGCTTTAATGAATGGAAGGGGGGTGGTGGAAAAGTCAGAAATATTATTATACAGGACTTAAATAGCGCCGACAGTTTGCTCAGCTCTTTACATTATGGAGGGAGACAGTACAGTAACAATACAGTTCAATACAAGAGGAATTAGAGGGCCCTGCTCCTTGAAGCTTACAATCTAGGCACTCTTAATAAGTGTCTATGACAGAGCCAGCCAACTGTGTTAAACCCTACATCACCTGAAGATTAATATTGTGGGAGTATGAGGGAGGGTAAAGGATGGAAGATTTCAACTAGGAACAGCTGGCATCAGCACTAGGGACTTTTACTATTAAAGGTAAGTACTGTCCCTTGTGCTGATTAAATAAAATAATAGATTTAGGCTTTAACCTTTTCTTATCAAAAACCTAAAAGTAAAAATTTGGACTTCATATACACTTTATATATCTGAACATATGCATAGAGTATATCACCAAGGCCTGTAAAATAGCTTTTGATTTAAAGCCCCAACAGTACTGTAACATTAGTAGGTTTATGAGCTCTAATTGCAATTCAAGAACAGCATATTCTACATAATATTTAACAAATGGTTAGTAAAGTCTTCACCCAAAAACATACATTCTTCCAAAGAGAATAAAAAGGCAGAAGGTGCAGTAATACTGATTGTTGGTTCATTAATAGGATTGTGACTAGTAAACTTGGTTCTGGACAGATTGTTAATAAGCCATTGTTTATAGACTAGATGAGCTGAAGCAAGACATGCAGTTACTGGTGAGTAGTGTGCATCATAAAACCTACCAGTTAAGATTATAGGATGTCCCAAGAGGGGGAATTATATGGAGAGTGTTGAATTCTATCAAGGTTAACAGTCATATGTATTCCACAGGGAAATTTCCGAAGTCTGTGGGCTCTGTAAAACTCCACTTTAGAAATTAGTATTTATGGACAGCACGGTGGTTATTAGAATGCCTGCCTTGAGTTGCTAGTATGCTGGATTTAGTTACAACCAAGGATGTCTGCATGGAGTTTGTTATCTCCCCTCTAGTTTTCGTTCACAAAGCTTCACTGCTGTGTTGAATGGAGCAGATGTTTATCCAGGCCTAAAATACACTATATTGCCAAAAGTATTGGGACATCTGCCTTTACACGCACATGAACTTTAATGGAATCCCAGTCTTAGTCCGTAGAGTTCAATATTGAGTTGGCCCACCCTTTGCAGCTATAACAGCTTCAACTCTTCTGGGAAGGCTGTCCGCGAGGTTTAGGAATGTGTCTATGGGAATGTTTGACCATTCTTCCAGAAGCGCATTTGTGAGGTCAGGCACTGATGTCGGACGAGAAGGCCTGGCTCGCAGTCTCTGCTCTAATTCATCCCAAAGGTGTTCTGTCGGGTTGAGGTCAGGCCAGTCAGGCTCCTCCACCCCAAACTCACTCATCCACATCTTTATGGACCTTGCTTTGTGCAGTCATTTTGGAACAGGAGGTGACCATCCCCAAACTGTTCCCACAAAGTTGTCCAAAATGTCTTGGTATGCTGATGCCTTAAGAGTTCCCTTCACTGGAACTAAGGGGCCAAGCCAAACCCCTGAAAAACAACCCCACACCATAATCCCCCCTCCACCAAACTTTACACTTGACACAATGCAGTCAGACAAGCACTGTTCTCCTGGCAACCGCCAAACCCAGGCACGTCCATTGGATTGCGAGGCAGAGAAGCATGATTTATCATTCCAGAGAACACGTCTCCTCTGCACTAGAGTCCAGTGGTGGCGTGCTTTACATCACTGCATCCGGCACGTTGCTTGCACTTGGTGATGTAAGGCTTGGATGCAGCTGCTCGGCCATGGAAACCCATTCCATGAAGCTCTCTACACACTGTTGTGCTAATCTGGAGGCTACATGACGTTTGGAGGTCTTTAGCTATTGACTCTGCAGACAGTTGGTGACTTGTGCACACTGTGAGCTTCAGCATGCACTGACCCCGCTCTGTCATTTTACGTGGCCTACCACATGGCTAAGTTGCTGTTATTCCCAGTTGCTTCCACTTAGTTCACGGTCAACTGTTAGTGGTATTGTAACAATTTAGTAGCAAGGAAATTTCAAGGATGGACTTATTGCACAGGTGGCAACCTATCACGGTACCATGTTTGAATTCACTGCGCTCATGAGAGTGACCCATTTTTTTCACAAATGTAGAAGCAGTCTGCTTGCCTAGGTGCTTGATTGTGTACATCTGTGGCCATGGAGGTGAATGGAACGCCTGAACGCAATGATTTGGAGGGGTATAATACTTTTGGCAATATAGTGTATATCTGGTGCAGGAGTTGAAAATTGCATTTAAGTGGACACACAGTAAGGTGAAGATATAGCAATACAATTGTAAGATAAAGTAGATCTCTGGGCAGGACCCCCCTTCTACTTAATCCCCCCTCACCTTATTGGTAAAAAAACCGAAAGTTTCCTTGGTTAGAGGTGGGTCAACCATTATCATCTGACTTGCTTCAACTTCATTGACACTAATATTGTGAAGATTGAGGAAGCCCAATATCGTACATTCACCAGCTCATGTACATTACCATGCCCAAAACTCACCCTGCATTCTTCTCAACTGAGCCATGTACCAGTTCAAAAGGTAGGGCACTGATAGCAAGAAGAGGCAAGTCCAATACATTTTCAAAGCTTTGATTTCACAGTTTCAAGGCAGACAACTTCAGTTGCATACAGCTTCTCACCAGTTCTGGTAGTAGTAGTTGAGACTTTCTCAGTTCAGCATTCTATGTCCTGTCTCCAGCTTCCTTCTATCCAGGGCACCAGAACCTCTCAAAGCACTCCCCAGCCAGGGAATACCAATCACTGGAAATTCTACATCCCTGCAGAAAGGACCCCACCAAATCCCATGGGGGCCAGCTACTGAGTCTTACTTCTGTCCTCCTGACTCTGTCCAAACTCCTTATACTATCTAATGCATCCTTTCTCAACCTTTGTAACATGGAGGAACCCTTGAAATTAATAATAATTAATATATTTACAGCTCACAGTACATTAGTGTGATGGTCAGTAGAAAGAATGCTTTTCAATTTTTCGTTCATTGGAAAGAATTCCCCCCTTACAGATAGCTAAAAAGATCATTGGTGTCAGTGGTTACTCATCTGAGAGGCAGAAATTGTTTATTGCTGAAGGAACCCTCAGCAACCTTTGAAGGAACCCTGGATGAGAAACCCTGCTCTAAAGTATTCCACTATTTATATAGAGAGGATTTTACCACCTAGTGGCCAAACTGGGAATTGTACTGACACATCTTTACAGACTGTTACAACAGAGGTTTGTTCAGAAAAAAAAGCCAATACCCTATGAGTTGATGTAGCAAAAAATAAATCATAGTCCATTTTTCATGGTTTCACTTGGATGGAACTAATGACTTGAAGATAATTATATAGATCACAGAGAATACTCAAGTTATGCAGCCCCCCTTTCCCCCAAAATATGTTTTTATTTTTCAGTTCAAGTTCAAGTTTTAATGTAATAGCATTTGACTTACTGCTTTTAAAGTGGTCTTACCATCAGATACAATTTTTTATACAAAGTTCAGGCGTGGTAAGTAATGTGCCCGAAAAACCATAATTTACTACAGGTATTTATTACTCAGAGCTCTACCTGACATTGCATTTATCTGCTTTGCTCTCCAGTTGGACAAGTACATCTTTGTTCGGGCATTATCCAAGGTCAGTAACTACTTCCTGCTTTGAGATACTGACTCAGAAATGACACAGTCATGTAACCTGTGTAGTGTTGTCTAGGCTGTGATCACAAACATCTGACACAGATCAGCCCCCTGCTACAGACTCTCACCCTACGAGGTTGCAAGCTTGCAGTCTGATCACTGGGGAAGAGGGGACTGAGTAAATGCTTCTTTCCACCTGCAGCAGATTGATTAAATCATTTCAGCCTAGGCAAGTCACTGACTAGAGATAAAGTATCACTTTTCAATTTTAAAAGGTAGAGCTTTTCAGAAAAATTATATTGTTGCTGCATATTGTGACATCAGAAATTTAAAGTGACCCAAAAAATTATTCTGTTCATGTATATATTCCTAAATCAAAAAAGTACCTTCTATTGCTCTCATTCTCTCAAAATTTTTGCTGCTGTGATCTGACTTCCTGTTAGGGTGTGGCTATGTTTGTTCCCCATGGTCATCCTCTCTTGCTGGCTTCCAAGATGAATATCGACTATCAACTGTGGGATATGTAATATGCATAGAGCAGTGCACATGACACAACTAACTGCTCATTCCAAACAAATGGAAGTGAGGGGGAAAATGACTGGTTTGTGAACCTGGAGGACATTACAAGGAGATATGAAAGCGCAGTAACAAATAATTTCATGAAATATAGATTACAGGGCCACTAAGTAACTGATGTGTATGAATTCTTTTTGGAGAATAAGGATATTCTTTAGCATCACTTTAGTTATACACACTTGTAAAGTTACTAAAGGGTCCACTTTTTAACCTATTGCTTTCACTATACCATTAAATTATTATTTGTTTACTGCTGCTCAAGGTAGAGAGACTCCCAATCTCCAAGCACAACTCCTCCTGTAGGTGCTAGCCAAGCTCGTGTGCTGCATATATGAGAACAAAGGAAGTCTGATCGGCTGCACTACAGACAATCCACTTTCTTGAACCAGGATAAAACCAATACAGACAGTGGAAATACAGTGGGATACTGGCAGGTAAATGCATTTCACAATAAAAACAGTGCTTATTCATTAACGGATTTTGGATAGATTGAGTTTGAGGACGTGGTGTGACATCCAGGCTGATATGTCCATTAGTAGATTAGTGATGGATGTGGAGACTGATGGAGTGCGCTGTGGGGTACAGAGATACATTTGTGTAAAGTCAGCCTAGAAATGGCATTGGAAGCCATGGGAGGCTATCAACTGACCCAGGGAGGAGGTGTAGATCGAGAATAGGATAGGTCCAAGAACAGAACCATGGGGGACCTCGATGGAGAAAGCAAGAGGAGAGGAGGAAGTGAGATTGTAATTGACGCTGAAGGTATCGTGAGATAGGTAGGAAGAGAACTAGTGAAGAGTTCACTCATGGTGACCAATCGAGTGGAGTTTTTTGAGGAGGATAGGGTGATCCACTTGTCAAAGGCAGCAGAGAGGTCCAGGAGTAGGATTACAGAATAGTTTCCATTGGTTTTGTGAGTTTCAGTAAGATGGTCGCACAGCTGGCTGTAGAGTAGCAGCTCAAGGAGTTTGGAGAAAAGGGGAGCAAAGAGATTGGGCATAGGTTGTTAAGGTTGGTGGGGTCCAGTGAGGGTTTTATGAGTATGGGGGTAACTAGTGAATGTTTTAGAAAGTTGGGCAAGATGCCAGAAGAGAGGGAGAGATGGAAGATGTGATTTAGAGATTGTAGGATAGAGCCAGAAGATGATAGTAGCATTTGCAAGGGAACAGAGTTCAGGGGGCAAGTGGTTAAATGGGCTGTGACAGACGCAACTGGGACAGGGGCTTTTGGGGTGGACTAGGGGCTAGCCTTCTACCCACTGATTATGGCCCATGGAGAGAGCAGATCATTCTCTAATGATGGACAACAATTTGATGAACACTGAGAGAGAGGCTTGGATTAATTCTCTGAATAAAGACAATAAAGCTTCCCTTCTGGAGTGTATGGAAAAGTGTAATATTAACATATATGCAGGTTAATTGTCAGAGGAAATATGGGGCCCTCCTGCAGACTTGGTTGGAGAAGCTCCTCCACTTGGGACAGGAATATTTATCAACAATCTCCCTCAAGAAATCTATGAAGATAAATTAATTCCACTTTTTATCTTATGATTAATTTTCTAGTGGATAGATTGTACAAGTGAAAGGCAAACACCTGAAATACTTCATGTGATAGGCTCATTGTCGGACTATCTAGGGTGGGTTGCTGGCTGGCCTGGGTGCCTGGCTGTTGATTAGCTTACTGCTAATTAGATCACTAATAAGATTATTGATTGATTAGATCACTGTTAGATGTTAGCTGTTCATTAGATGTACTGATGATATTACTGTTTACAGTTTGAATTGTTTAAGATAATGTGATCAAGCTCTTACCTGATTCGGTGTCGTATAAATTCTGTGTGAGTTGACAGTAAAGAGAGTTCCAGCTGTACCTAAGCTAGTGTCATTTAGTTCTTGGGTGCAATGTCCAGCAATAATACCTTGTTCCTGTGTCCCAGCGGTGAGGAAGAAGTTCTCTGGTTGAAGCGCCCAGGCGGGGTCGCAGGCAGTCCGTCACATGGGTATTAGAGAAAAAATTAGCAACCTTATCTACAGTAGTTGGTTGAATGATGAAAGTAATGAGTGTACCTGTATACATGGAGTGATAAGTGGGGGAGATGTCGGTACAGTGGAGATCTCATCACAACTTGTATCAAGATTTTTTTTTAGGTGATTGATGATCTCCTGGACAGTGATTGAGGTAGTGGGTGGAGGCAGTGGAGGACGAAGTACTGTAGATAGGTGAAGATAGAGAAGTGAGAGTGATAAAATAGGTCTGCTTGGCAGTGTGGAGGCAGAAGTAGTATTTTTGAAGGGCAGATCTATACTGGTTGAAATCTTTCTGAGACCTAGTCTTGTGTCATAGGTGCTCAAGAGCACAGACACATTTTTTCAGACTGTTATCTGTTTGCCAAGGTTGTGGGGGTCAAGACCTGATTCTGCAAAACAATTGACGGATGATAGTGAACTATTATAGACAGAAGTGGGTAGGTTGGGGCAGGACAGGGGTGAGATTTCGTCATAGTGTTGGTCAGTAGCAGAGTAGAGAAGAGAAGGGTTAAGATGGTGGAGGTTTCTGTGAGTAGCCATTAGGCAATTGGAGGGAGAGGAGGTAGAAGACAGGGAGCGAGCAAAGCTAATCAGGTAATGATCAGAGAGAGGAAAAGGATTGTTGGTGAGGTTGCACAGAGTGCTTAGGCAGCGGTGTATTTACGTTTTGTGCTGCCCTAGGCAACACAACCTCCATGGAGAGACCCTGACACCAGCCAACACCCCCCTTCCCCACGAACAGAGCCTGACATTGACCAGCAACACCCCAGTCCCCCGCCCACCCCCACCTGAGAGAGCCTTCCACTACACCGCTCCCCATACACTGGCAACCCCCCAATCCCACCCTGGCAAGAGATAAGACACCAACCTTCACAGCTTCCTGGGAACAAGAGTCATGCTCTGCATACACCATCAAGCAGCCCGCAGTCTCTCTCAGATCCCACCTGTCCCCCGTGCTGCGCGTGTCCCTTCTTCCTTTCCTTCTTTCAGGGGATGGCACTGCCCCCATGAAAAATGCTGCTGCCCCCCTGAAAAATGCCGCCCTAGGCAACTGCCTCGTTTGCCTTGTGGTAAATACACCCCTGTGCATAGGTAGGGGAGAATAAGGTCAAGGGTGTTGCCGTCAGAGTGAGTAGAAGCATGTACCCATTGTTTCAGGTCAAAACAGGAGGTTAGACTGAGAAATTTAGAAGTAGCAGGAGTGTTAGCATTAACAGGAATATTGAAGTCTCAAAGAATGATTGTGGGAATTTCAGAAGAGAGAAAGTAGGGTAACCAGGCAGAGAAGTCATTGAGGAAGGTTGGTACCGGTCCAGGGGGCTGGTAGATCACAGCAATTCATAAAGTCACTGGAGAAAATACACAAATGCAATGTGCCTCAAATGAGGAGAGTGACAGAGATTGAAGAGGGTGAAGTACCTGGTGCTTTGTGGGAATGGAAGGATTCCTACTCCCCCTCCCTTCCACTGTGTCTGAGGGAGTGAGTCTAAAGAAGGTCGCCGTGTGCGAGGGAAGCAGGAGAAGTAGTACTGGAAT
The DNA here is from genome assembly GCF_062004578.1 of Staurois parvus. NCBI lineage: Eukaryota > Metazoa > Chordata > Amphibia > Anura > Ranidae > Staurois > Staurois parvus. The sequence continues at coordinate 11,796,648 of NW_028318143.1, read as the reverse complement.
CATGGAGCCAGGTTTTCACGATGGCAAGTAGATTGTAGGAGTTGGTGATAAAAAGGTTGGGTTGAGAGGTAAATAACAGTTCAGTACCCGTATAGAGATGTATACTGGACTGGAGTAGCCTGCTATTAGGACCATTTGCAGTATTGCATGCATTAGAAGAAGATATTGTGAAGGGTTATCCTGTGGGATTAAAGTGGACAACCCCTTTAAACAATGTACAGGGTGATGGACCAGCCTCAGTGTAGACAGATTCTTTCTGTATACAGAACAATTCTGCTTAGATAAATACATTCCATTATATTGACACAGTAGAAGAAACCTGCAGAACGTGATTCTGGTAAATGTGAAGCTTAAATTCAGCTTTATCTACTTGCAAATAAAATCTATAGATTGGATTTTGTCCTGGAAGTTCAATGGTAGTTTATTTTCCTTGATGATAGCTTTGCAGTGTAATTCATTGCACTTCAATGCTTCACAGTTCTCCCAAAAAAGTAAAGTGTTTCATTAATAGATTTTAGTTTCTGCAGTGAACCCAGCAAAGCAGAAATTGAGTTTCATCAGAGCACAGATCAGTCAGTTCTCCAGCAAGCTTGTGCATTCCTCCCAGATACAATCATTTGCTAAATGTTTCTCTGAAATGAAGAGTTTGCTATTACACAGTTGTGCTCCGGCATATTATGAAGTCCAAAATAGTTGTTAATGGAATAGGAGGTTAGACATGATCCAGGACAGGTCAGGAGTTCACCAGGATGCATGTTTAGTGCATTATCTCTAAAAAGTACATATTTAGGGAAAAACAGACTTCATAAATAGATATATACTGTACATACATGCATAAATAGAAGCTATCTTAATAGTACATTACAGAGCACTGGCTGGATATTCAAAGATTCAAACAACCTGTGTTGCGCTAAAAAGTATAACTGGTGTGCTCGTATAAAAACAAAAAATACATCATCAAATATATTGATAGTTTCAACAACGTGACTCAATAGAAAATTTAGTCTCCATCAAAGGAAATACCCAAAACCAAAGAAAAGTCCCCTTTAAATGTGCAGGAAAAATAAATTAATACATAAGTAGATAAATATCTTCCTTTTTTCTGAAAGTGTCAGCAGTATCCACCGTCACCAGAATATTGTCAAGATGCACTCTTCCTGGACTAAATTGACCCCCTTGTTCAGAGCGTTCAATAAAAATTTAAGCAGTATATGCAAGCATCAATGGTATCTCTTGCTACAACTCTCAGCGGTATCTATCTGGCCTGCTCAACAAATAGGCTCCTCAGATTTCCCAATGGCTCAAATGAATGTGAAAACAAGCGTATACACTCCTTATAGTGTAGAAAATAACTTGATATATTTAGTATGTTAAAGTCGCATTTACAAAGAGTAAACAATATGCATTAAAGATAAAATCACCCAGCCGGCAGAACAGCATGCACTTCTGGTCAACTTCCGGTACATAAGTAGGTCAATGGGAGGTTCCTTATTTTTTGCTAACTTTTGGATATTCATAGACCCTAGGTTATAGGCTGCTACCTTCAGGAAATTGGACATGGGCGAAGCTTTTGAACACACCCTCCTTAGGCATATCTAACTCTAATCATATAACTCTATCCCACTTTGTGAGTCCTTTGTTTTTTTGGTAGTATTCAGTGGGTGGAAACCTTTATGTAAAAGCTTACTAGTTCGTAGTTTCTTTGAATTCTTCTAACAACTCTTCAATCAACAATTTACTGCCTTCTACTACAACAATAGAAGAGATGGTCCTCATTTGAAGGGGCTGACAAGCAAGGTGTGTTTGAAAGAACTTTGTTCGGTTCTTTGGCTGTTCGCTCTTGGATGGTCTCAAAGAGAATGTTCAGTAAATGACAAACTCTGGGGTGGGTGTTGAGAAGTGCCCACTACAGAAACTTTCGGACGCTTAATCTATATATGTATTGAATTAGATCATCCGGAGAAGCCAATAATTTTGGGGGAAATGCCTACCTTTTCCTCAAGGCAGAAGCCATGGAAAGGATTGGACTAGTGTTGAGATGCCATTAGGATATCTATATTGAGGCTTGATCTGGACTGTCAGTTGTGCCATGTTGCAGACTACAACAATAGAAGGTGCAGCTTCAGAAAAGATTGGGAAATGTACACAGTCCCCACGCTGTGGGAATGGAATTTAATGTTGCTTTGGGCACTTGATCCTGCTTGGGCACTGTTTGCTGTACAGGTACAGGTCCATGCCCATGTCCACAGTCCATTCCTATGGTTCCCAGACCCCAAGACCCTTCCTGTGGGCATGATCGGGTGAATACTGTAGCCTTGTTAAACCGCTGGAGAGAAAAGAAGCAGGGAATATTTATTATTATACACTGCTCAAAAAAATGAAAGGAACACTTTTTATTCAGAGTATAGCATCAAGTCAATTAACTCCTGAGATATTGATCTGGTCAGTAGCAGAGGGATTTTTTAACCAATTTCAGCTGCTTTAGTTTTAATTAAATTAACAACAGGTGCACTCAATGGGCAACAATGAGACAACCCCCAAAACAGGAATGGTTATAAAGGTGGAGGCCACCAACATATTTTTCCCTACTCATCTTTTCTGAATGTTTTTCACAAGTTTTGCATTTGGCTAGGGTCAGTGTCACTGCTGGTAGCATGAGGTGATACCTGGAGGTTTTACAGGCAGTCCAACTCCCCCAGGATGGCACATCAATACATGCCATTGCCAGAAGGTTTGCTGTGTCTCCCAGCACAGTCCCAAAAGCATGGAGGGGATTTCAGGAGACAGGCAGTTACTCTATAAGAGCTGGACAGGGCCTTAGAAGGTTCTTAACCCATCAGCAGGTATCTGCTCCTTTGTGCAAGGAGGAACAGGATGAGCACTGCCAGAGCCCTACAAAATGACCTCCAACAGGCCACTGGTGTGAATGTCTCTGACCAAACAATCAGAAACAGACTTCATGAGGGTGGCCTGAGGGCTAAACATCTTCTAGTAGGCCCTGTGCTCACTGCCCGGTATCATAGAGCTCAATTGGCATTTGCCATTGAACACCAGAATTGTCATGTCCACCACTGGCACCCTGTGCTTTTCAGAGATGGGAACAGGTTCACCCTGATCACATGTGACAGACGTGAAAGGGTCTGTAGAAGCCATGGAGAATGTTATGCTACCTGTAACATTGTTGAGCATGACCGTTTTGGTGGTGAGTCAGTGATGATCTGGGGAGGCATATCCATGGAGGAATGCACAGACCTCTACAGGATATACAATTGCACCCTGACTGCCATTATGTATTGGGATGAGATCCTTGGACCATTGTCAGACCCTACGCTGGTGCAGTGGGTCCTGCGTTCCTCCCGGTGCATGACAATGCCCGGCCTCATGTTGCAAGAAAATGCAGGTAGTTCCTCGAGAATGAAGAAATTGATACCATTGAATGGGCCGCACACTCGCCTGACCTAAATGAATAGAACACCTATAGGATATCATATTTCGGTCCATCCGATGCCTCCAGGTTGCACCTCAGACTGTCCAGGAGCTCAGTGATGCCCTGTTCCACATCTGGGAGGAAATACCCCAGGACACCATCCGTCGTGTCAATAGTAGCTTCCCCGGCATTGTCAGGCATGTATACAAGCACATGGGGGCCATACAAACTACTGAGTACCATTTTGAGTTGCTGCAATTAAATTTCAGCAAAATGGACTAGTCTGCTGGATCAATTTCCACTTAGATTTTCGGGGTGTCTTTGAATTCAGTCCTCTGTAGGTTGATCATTTTTATTTCCATCAAACGATGGGGTATCCTTACGTTCCTAACACATTAGCCAGTCCATATCAGTATAGATATCCAGTATGATATTTTTCCCCATTGAGATCTGATGTGTTTTCAAAGTGTTCCTTTAATTTTTTTGAGCAGTGTATTTAAAAACATAAGCATTGGACAATATGTCTGACATGTACTGCCAAAGAAGAGGCTTCCAGTTACAGGTAAGTAAAGCTCTTTTTTGTTTACAGCTACGGCAATTTATTACATAATCTTCTGCATGACCTTGTCACCTCTTGACCTGAAAGCAAAGTGCAGCACCAGGAGAAGTGCCCCATAGAGGGGTGACAGAGGTTTTGGGGGAGACTGACAGCCTTTTGGGGTCACGGCATAAGAACTAATGCACCTACTACTTAAGACCATTGTTCGATCCTCCAAGATGCTTGTCGCGGCTTGGATGGAGGATATTATGGAGGCCTACAGACATAACATTGTTACCTGATTCGGTTGTAACCACATTGATTGGGTAAATGTTATCTTAGGCATCTTAAAGCACACCTATCTTCTCTGAAAAGGTTATACAGTAGCCAAATGTATTTTCTTTCATCCTTTAATACACACGGTAGATGGTAGTATTTAACGCAGGAACTTTTGACATCAATTAAGGTATCGTACAATAAACGCTAAAGGTCAAGGTTATCACTCAAAAAATACTTTTTAATGTTCTTATCATTAGTCTAAAAAAGCTTTAACTGCAATAAAAGTGTAGTTACAATTCAAGCCAATCCAGAGCTCTCAAAATATTAATAAAAATAAACCTAACCCTGTAATCTATCCCTTAACCTTGCCCCAAAACCTAGATATAAATATTAACCCCTTTTAAACCTACACATAACTCTGAATCTAATTCTAACCCTTAAATTCAACCTTAACCCCTAAACCTAACCTTTTTGTCTGGCTAAAGAGGATTTTCAGTATGCAAGCTCTACTGTCATAAGTGATGTGTGGAACATATAGAAAACCTTTCTTGAAATAAGCATTGTTGAGCATTCACAGTTTATTATTTTTCATTGCTGAGTAGTTTTGGTATGTTCAGAAGGACCTAATCATAGGTCTGTTTTATTATACAAGGACAACTATGTTCTCAGCGACACTTTGCTGAATAGGAACGGGTTAAAGGCCATCAGAAAGACTTGGCTAAGGCAAGTTCTTACTCTAAAGTACAATGACTACACATTAATGGAATTCTTTGAGGCATTGAACCTCCTTGACTTTTCTACCCCCAGGAGGCTGCCTGGATAAGACAGGGATCTAACCTATTATAGATTTACATGATGGAGTTATAAGAATGGATTGTTTTTCTGTTGTGCTCTCATTGTGTCTGCTGGGAGAAAGATGAGAAGGAAGCTGGCTCTCCCGCTGGGCCGCTGCAATAACCAGGGCCGAGGAAGTGGAGCCCTAATTGAAAAACGCAGAGAGCCATAATGAGTTTTTATTAGACTTTGATATTTGAGACATTTTAAACGTTGATGAAATTCATCAACATGTGGCCATTATTAGGTCGGCATGACAAATACCTGCGGTGATCTGATATGAGTCACTTCCTATGGCATGCACCCAGGAGTGCTTATCTGCCACATGCTATATGATTGAACACAATTTAAAGGTTAATCATTTTTGCTCTAGGTTGCTCTTGTAATATTTTGCTTGGAGTCAAAAATGATCACGGGAGTAGAAAAAAGTGCTGAATTCAGAAGCTATGCAGACAGGTTTAACCTATTTCCATTCCTTTGGTACGCATAATGTGTAAAAACACAGGAAAACTACATTTGCAGGGGGTTGAGGGAGAGCATTGTACCAATGGCATGAATACCAATTTCTAGTGTCAGCCTAATATATTATTTATAGCTCAACTGAACTTTCACTTTAAATCAGCTAAATATATTCTAGGTGCATCAAAAACAAAACATGTGCATAGTCTTACAATTTTTTGGAAAGCAGCCACAGCCTGAGTTTAATAGCCTGTCCTCTGCCAGCATGCTGCAGAGAACGATCCTTGATCTTTCTGTGGAAGCAGTGATCTCACTGAAAAGGTCCGACACCCCCCTGCTAGAGCTCTTTAAGTACAAAGTATTTGTCAGAAAGCCTTTACTTTCCTTTCAGAATCAACATTTTCTATGACATGCTTTGCTACAAAATGCTCCCACAAATGTGGGCCATTGATTGAAAACAAGATTTGTTAAATTGCACACACAAAAAAGTTCCTAACAAATTCATTCAAAAGCATGTTGCAAAAATGAATACTCCCCGATGAAAGTCTTAGGAGCAAAACTAAATTTTAAACAACAAAATCCTAATTACAAGGATTCAACTACAGGTGAATCTAATTATTCATTAAACAGGCGTCCAACAGACAGTTGATTATAAAATGGCGTTACTTAACAAAGAAAACCCCTCCCATTTCATGCTGTCAGCCATGGCACCACATGAAAGAGAAATGTCACAAGGCCTAAGAAAGAAAATAATTTCTTTACACAAGAAAGGTGAAGGCTACAAGAAGATCAGCAAAGCTTTACGTATCAGTCAGAATACTGTAGCAAAAGTGATACAAAAATTTAACAGAGATGAAACTGCAACTATCTCACAGAGACGTCCAGGCTGTCCACGGAAGTTAACACCTTGACAGGAGCATCTTCTGATGAGAAGGGTTGAAGAAAATCTCCATGCAAGTGCACTGCAGTTAGCTAAAGAAGTAGAGAGCCAAACTGGGGTGATTGTTTCCCGTGACACAATATGGTATACACTGGAGAGAAATGGCATGCATGGCTGTCGTCCATGAAGGAAGCCTCTCTTAAAGTCCATGCACAAAAAAGCCTGCCTAGAATTTGCCAGGGCCCATGCTGAAAAAGAAAAAGACTACTGGGACTCTGTACTCTGGAGTGATGAGACCAAGATAAATGTTTTTAGAATTGATGGCTTCAAAACTGTATGGCATCGCAAAGGTGATCTGTACAAAGAAAAATGCATGGTGCCTACAGTGAAACATGTTGGTGGCAGTGTCCTTCTGTGGGTCAGCATGAGTGCTGCTGGTTTCAAGGGAGCTGAATTTCATTGATGGTATCATGAATTCACAGATGTACTGCTCTATATTGAAAGAGAAGATGCTACCATCACTTCGTGCCCTTGCTCATCGTGCACTTTTCCAACATGACAATGATCCAAAACACACATCTAAGGCCACTGTTGCATTTCTGAAGAATAATGTGAAAGTGATTCAGTGGCCAAGTATGTCTCCTGATCTGAACCCAATCGAACACCTATGGGGAATTCTGAAGAGAGAAGTTGAGCATCACTCTCCATCCAGCATTCAGGCTCTAAAAGAGGTTGTTCTTGAAGAATGGAAAAAGATAGATGTTGCAAATGCCAATTCCATGCCTAGAAGAAATGGTGCTGCCCTTACAAATCATGGAGGTCATACAAAATACTAGATGTAGTAGTTTTTGTTGTGGGATGTATTCATTTTTGCATCAACTCATTTGAGTAAAACTGAAGATTTTGTAATCTAAGTTATATTATTAACCTTACTTATATGTGATAAGCTAACCAAATGTTCTATAAAACTCAGTTTTGTCAAAATTTTGGAAATTGTTCATTGAGATATTGATTAAAATCTTACTTTTCAAAAGGGGTGTATTCAATTACACTGAGCACTGTACCTATTTATAAGAAATTAGATGCATCCAATATTAATCAACTTGGAAAGCGAGTATATGGATTTACTTGCCGACCGCCCACAGCACTTCCAGTGCGGGTGGCATGTACAGGAAAAGCGATGTAATGTAGCGATGTAGAGGACGTGGTGTCCTGTGGACACACCAAAACGCAGATCCAAAACGCAGATCCCGGTACTCTGGACCCTCTGGGTGATTATGTGATTACATGATACAATGTCAAGAAAGCTGTTATGAAATAATTTAAGTCATAACAGCTTTGCTTCTGGTACTAGTAAGCTGTGATTGGCCCACATCTGTCACATGGTACCTGGGCCAATTACAGCACTCTATAGCATGATGTAGCCAAACACAGATCCCTAGTATTTTGAACTGTCATGAATTTAACCCATTCATGACAGTTCAATGCATTGTTGGTGCAATGATCTTCGTATCAGGAATCAAATAAAAGAAAAAATACCTGATCATCAACCCATAGTAGTACAGTGTTACTATGGTAACACACTGAACTACTCAGATAAAAGTATTAAAAAATAAATAGTAAAAAAATTAAAAACAATGTTAAAGAAAATATTTCAAATATTGTTACCAGTCAGTGTCCATCATCACCGCCACACCTGTCATATCATGTACTGTGCTGGTGACATTACGTTAAAGAAAAAATAAAGTTGTGGAAAAAAAAATGTATTTACTTCATTTTCCAAAAAATTGTTCCAAAAAAATTACAATTTCCAAAAAACTTGCCATGCCTCTTAATAAATACCTCAGGCTGTCGACTTTCCAAAAAGGGATATTTTGGGAGGTATTTGTACTGTCCTGACATATCAAGGGCCTCAAGAAATGAGGCAGGCCATCAGACCCTTATAAACCCAAAATCCGTACCAGACCTTTAAACATGGAGAGGTGCTTTTGGGTAGAGGGGATCTTTCCCAAAGCACGTTGCCCCCATATTGATAAGGACAAGGGCCACTTCCCCACAACCCTGGCCTGGCGGTTGTGGGTGTGCGGGGGGTGACTTATCGGAATCTGGAAGCCTCCTTTAACATGGGACCCCCTTATGTGAATGAATATATTATAGTACCCCTACTCATTCACCACAAAAATGTGAAAAGTGAGTAAAAACACAACAGTTTTTGACAAGTCCTGGATAATAAATATATAAATAAATGTCCCCCGAAGTAGATCCAACCTCAATCACAATGCAAGCCGACCGCCGACCCCCCCCCCCCACCAAAAAAAAGGGCTCTGAACCTGAGAAAGGCTCCTGCTGTCTGACAACTCCATTGTCTAACAGTTCTTAAATAACTAAGGGGTGGGGCCACCCAAAGATGATACCAGGTGACTCCGCCGCTCTTTAGAACATTGACCCAGCATGACCCCCAACACACCACCCTGAGGGTATGTGGCCTGGTATGGTTCGGGGGGGGAAAGGTGCTCACTCATCCCCCCTTTCCTGGTCTGCTGGGCTGCATGCTCGGATAAGGGTCTGGTATGGATTTTGGGGGGGACCCTATGCCATTTTAGAAGAAAACTTGGCACGGGGTTTCCCTTAAAACCCATACCAGACCTGAAGGGCCAGGAAAACAAACAGCAAATAATGTTGTGTATATATATATATATATATATATATATATATATATAATTTTTTTTTTCTCAGAAAAAAAAATACAAAGACATATGTATAACCAATACAGAGTTTATCCAAAAATTATTTTTTTTGAACGTCAAGGGACTTGCAAAAATAATATATGACAGAACGTGAGATTGGACCTTCATCAACAGACGTTACATTCTACCTCAAATTGGTAACCTTGATGTAGTACAAGGATTGAGTGCAGAGAGTGTAAGGCTTGGTTCACTATATGCATTTTGTGTTTGATGCTTTCTCCAGTGCTTTTTGCAGTTTGTTTTGTGTTTTCTACATTCGTTTCGTTCAACTCTTGTTTTTTTTGTTAGTGGCAAAAACGCAGTACCATGCATTACAGCAGATTCTCCATTGAACTCTATTGTAGCAAAAACCTTGGTTTTTGCTTTTAAAAAAGTCCCTGAGCCTTTCCAAAAATGTAGCAGTTCAAAAAATCATAGATGTGAACATCTTTGATAGGAAACCATGTTAAATGGACTGTATTGCATTTCTGCAAAAAGAACAAAAAAATGCAAAAAAGGCTCAAATTTAAATGAGGGGATAGGTGTAAATTAAAAATAAAAACAATTTTTGCTAGTTCTGTGATGAGCGCAATCTGCTCTTCAGGACCTCCGATGAGGAATATGAGATCCATATGGTCCATTGGGAGATACACTATATTGCCAAAACTATTGGGACGCCTGCCTTTACATGTACATGAACTTTAATGGAATCCCAGTCTTAGTCCATGGGGTTCAATATTGAGTTGGCCCACCCTTTGCAGCTATAAGAGCTTCAACTCTTCTGGGAAGGCTGTCCACAAGGTTTAGAAATGTGTCTATGGGAATGTTTGACCATTCATCCAGAAGCACATTTGTGAGGTCAGGCACTGATGTTGGACGAGAAGGCTTGGCTCACAGTCTCCACTCTAATTCATCCCAAAGGTGTTCTATCAGGTTGAGGTCAGGACTCTGTACAGGTCAGTCAAGTTCCTCCACCCCAAACTTTCTCATCCATGTCTTTATGGGCCTTGCTTTGTGCACTGGTGCACAGTCATGTTGGAACAGGACGGGGTCATCCCCAAACTGTTCCCACAAAGTTGGGAGCATGAAATTGTCCAAAATGTCTTGGTATGCTGATGCCTTAAGGGTTCCCTTCACTGTAACTAAGGGGCCAAGCCCAATCCCTGAAAAACAACCCTACACCATAATCCCCCCTCCACCAAACTTTACACTTGGCGCAATGCAGTCAGGCAAGTACCATTCTCCTGGCAACCTCCAAACCCAGACACGTTCATCAGATTGCTAGACAGAGAAGCGTGATTTGTCCTTCCAGAGAAAATGTCTCCACTACTCTAGAGTCCAGTGGCGGCGTGCTTTACACCACTGCAATGGTGTAACCATATATCAACAAGTGCAATGCTTCTCATTGCACTTGGTGATATAAAGCTTAGATGCAGCTACTCAGCCAGGGAAACCCATTCCATGATACTCTCTCCACACTGTTGTTATGCTGATCTGAAGGCCATATGAAGTTTGGAGGTCTTTAGCTATTGACTCTGCAGACAGTTGGCTACTTCTGCGCACTGTGTGCTTCAGCATGTTCTGTCTTTCTATGTGGCCTACCACTTCGTGGCTGAGTTGCTGTTGTTCCCAGTTGCTTCCACTTTGTTATAATACCACTAACAGTTGATGGTGGAATATTTAGTACCAAGGAAATTTCATGGACAGACATTGCACAGGTGGCAACCTATCACGGTACCATGCTTGAATTCACTGAGCTCCTGAGAGAGACTCATTCTTTCAATGTTTGTAGAAGCAGTCTGCATGCCTAGGTGCTTGATTTTATACACCTGTGGCCATGGACGTGATTGGAACACCTGAATCCAATGACTTGGAGGACTGTCCCAATGCTTTTATGAATATAATGTAAATTTGTTGGTTGAGTATTGGCTTATTCTTGTATTGGTTGGTTTATAGTGTCATGGTAGCCAACAACAATTGAAAAGTGGAAACAAAAGGATTCGGTGCTGGATGAATTTGTTACAAAGTAAGAAAAAACCCAACAGGGTTTATACTCTGCCACCATTTAAACAAAAAAAACAAAAACAAATGTTGACTTTAGTTATACTTTAAATTAGCCAATGTCCCTTTAACTTCACATTTTTAGTAATAATCTATGGCAAACACGGTACTTTTCCACTGATAAAATAGGAATAGAAATGCAATTACTGGATATCACCTCTTGTAGCAATCTACTATGTGAAATAAAATAAGTTCTCCCCGAGCTTCTCTCTTCCAAGACTTTGACGCCAGGAACTGTCACCGAGTTTTCTGCATCTATGGAAGCGTAATTTCAACTCTCTCTTCTCCCACACACAGTTTCAAATAGCACAAAAGTCATAACTAGAGAACATCATCGGATCCCACTGACAGCCACAACTGCTGTTTCAGAGCGCAAAAGATTACTCCCTCAGCTCCTGACGTGTCCTCGGGGAATGTCACTTGTACAATTCTCCCAACGTGTTCTGTTTTATTTTTTCAACCTCTTTACTACAGACAAGCCCTTGTAGGGATTTAATAACAGGTGTTTTTTTTTTTTTTTGCCTGGAGTATGAGACGGGAAGGCAGAAAAGCCAAAAAAGGCAATAAACTGAAATTTTAAAAATCTTAGCAGCCCTCGAGCAGAGCGAGTCGGGAATCACGAGCGCTTGGTGAATTGAGCTGAAGATTACTTAATTAAACAGGGTTATGGATTCAACTTTAAACTTGAAATTTAAGTGAATTTCCTTGGCGAGGAATTTCTTAATGACTTCTTGAATGTCATTCTGCCTTTTTATTTTTTTTTTCTCAACATCGCTGGCACTAAATGTCATTGCATTTTGAATAAGAATGAAAAAGTAATTGCTTATTTGTTTCAACACAGATGTTTTTACACATCAGTAAGCACAGTGTTAGGAGCATTTTTTTTCCTTTGGTCCTCAGAGATGTTTTGTGACAGCTAAAGAAATTACCGAAATTACCCGATGATATTTGAAACATATTTATTTGTGCAGCTTTTAAAGAGGCCACTTCTTCGCATTTGATCTCTAGTTATTATAAATGCCTGCAATGATCTGGGAGGATTGAGCTAGAAAAGAATTCTAAATAAAAACATAAAAAAACTTTTAGCTTTATGGTTGGCAATAAAATAATCTCAGGCAATTGTACTTTCAGCCATTTTTCAATTGTAAAAACAACTGAGATCATACCAACCTACCAACAACACTACATCATTGCTCAGTGTAGAAAGATACTGTTGGTGGTAGGTTGCATTTATCTATCTGGGCACTCACCTTTATGCATTTGCGTAGCATAACCATTCAGTGTAGTACTGTACATATCACCACTGTATGATCACTGCATGCACCCAGTGTGGCCATTATTGCCCGTGGCAGGGCCCGGCATATGAATTACATTTCACAGGTAACTCATTTTAAAATTTAAATTTTTTGTTTTCGACATAGTGGTAGAGTTATAAATCCTGTTTTTTCTCTGTCTAGGGAGACTTAGGCTCCTTTCACACTGATGGTCCGATCGGGTCCGCCTGTCAGTTTTTCACACGGAACAGATCAGCCCATCTATAGACCACTATGGACTAGCAGGTGTCAGTGGACAAGTGTCTGCTGACACCCACCAGCATTTGATCTGATCCTGTATGCCAAAAACAGATGGATGGGGATTCATTCTCCATCCATTCAGCAGATCGGATCGGATGACAGTCAGGTGGAAATGGACTGTAGTCCATTTTTATCTGACTGCCCCATTGGAAAAAGCTGGTTCATCTGCTTGCTTAGTGAGGATCAGCGGAGAGATCCCCTGCTGAGCAAACGGATCCCATTACAGGTTGGCCCCGTCTAAAACGGGCCTAACACTCTATTTTCGTACTGGTGACCACTGTCACCAGGAAGGAAGTTGAGGGAGAATTCAAAATTTTGACTTGTCATCAGAACAAGAATAAAGGGGAAATCTTTCAAAAGATACTCCTGTTCTGGTGATAGTTGTCTTAAGGAAGATTTAACTAACCTTGGAAAATATTTCCTTTTACTTTCCAGAACAGTAAGTGAAGGGAAATTTCTCAGATGAGGCACAAATGGCAAAATTAAAATGAATGAAATAAAAAAAAATTGGTTTACTTACAGTTTAGTGAAGATGGTGTTTCAACGTTTTTTTGATGGTGGTATAAATGAAGATGGTATTGGGTGGAATCTGGGGTGTTTGATAAAGTGGTATTAAAGGTTTTGCAGTGGTGGCATTGGTTTTGCACAGAGCAGTCCCAATCCTTTTCTCCTGAGGTCCCCCGTCAGTGCTCCTGGCTCCTTCCCTTTCACCAGTGCCCCCAATAGCAAGCCGCTTGCAATGGGGGCACTGGTGCTTGCTTGCTCTTGAACCTGGCTCTATGTGTCTTTAAGAGCCATGGCTTGGCCCCTCCCCCCGCTCTTTGCACATTGGCTCACTGGTTATTGCTACTGTCTCAGCCAGTGAGGAGAGAAAGTCCCGGAACAGCTGAAGCTCTTGTGCACATCGCTGGATCAAATGGGGACACAGGTGAGTATTGGGGGGCTGTGGGGGGAGAAGCACACAGAAGGTTTTTTTTCCATCATGCAAAGGATACATGAAGGAGAAAAAATCTGCCCTTACAACCACTTTAAAGTAGAACTATAGACATTTTCTTTTAATTTTGGATTGAGTAAGGTAGGGTTTTAACCCCTGTCTGTTTCTGTGTCTCTATTTGGGAGATCTATCATCACTTCCTGTCCCATAGCCAAAACAGGAAGTGAGAGGATATCCCTGCAAATTAAGGGAATCCCTTGGGCCCCCAGGTCACCATAACCTGTAAACTAATTGAAAAATTTCCTCTCTCTTACTTTTCTGGAGAACACTCAAACTTTGGGATTTTCTTGTACTTTTTCAACAATAATGGTAAATAGGACAAACAGAGAGGGTGAATCTCCCGAACAGGAGCACAGTCAGCAATAAAAGCCTAATAGGTGTTCTAATCTCTCTCGACTATATCCAAAACCTAAAAAAATGTTTTGTCTTTAGTTATACTTTAACAATTTACAAGATCACAGATATTATTTTTATGAAAGCTGCAGATTTTGAAAGATTGAAAAGGACTTTTAAATTAAAAAATGTGTTAATATGTTAACACTTATATGAAATGTTAGTAATTGGGTTTACAAATATTTTAAAGCCCAGTTTTAAAGCCAAATCAATTGTTTGCTAGAAAATAAATAAATAAATTGGTAGCCCAGCATTTTAAGAAAAACTTTGGGTGTCCCATATACATACACTCCAGGGCAGACCCCCAAAGACCCCCAAAAGCAGCACTCCCTGATCCAGCAGCGCTTTTCTCCCAAGTTGAATTTCACCCAGCATCATCTAACCCACTTCCTGTGAGCCTGGGCCACCATTATTATATCAGCCTGAGCCCACAGTGATGTTGGACAACAGGGTGCTGAAGACTGCAGAAAAATAGGTAAATACAATATGATTTTTTTTTTAAAGGTGGGGTAGGGGGTTCCAAGGAAGGAGGGCACAGGGTGGAGGGAAAAGTGGAGTTGATCTTAAAGCCAAGATGAACTTTTAGTTTAAATGTTTTAAATACATTCAAGGTGTATCAAAATAAATACTGTGCAAAGTCAATTTTCTTTAAAAAAAAACAGCCACAATGTGAGTAGAGCAGTCAATGTCCTGCCAGCATGCTTCAGAGTTAGACCCTTGCTCTCTGTGGGGAAACAGTGATCTCTTTCCAGAGGTCTGGCATGCCTAATGCTTAGCCATGGCCAGAGCTCTCCAATTGGCAGGGAGAATGAGCTTTGCTGATTGATTTAGTTTGCATTGAGTTATGACTCAGTGGGGAGCATATCAGACCTTGGCAGAGAGACCACTGCTTCCCCAGAGAGAGCAAGAGTCTCATTCTGCAGCTGCTAGGAGGGGACTGGCTTTCTTGCTCAGACTGTAGCTACTTTAGAAAAAAAAATTAAGACATTTAAAGCTTTTTGTTTGATGTACCTTGTAGTGGTTTACCTGATTTAAAACTGAAATTGTAATAGGATTTTGTAGACTTCAAGATGAAATAAGTTTGGGTTCTGGTACTACATAAGAAGATTGGGATACCATCTAAATACATCTATCTTTTCCTCTGGCTGTCTGAACATCTGTCCTGTCTATGACCATCACTTGTGTTTGATGTCTCAGATTGCATCTGTGTGTCAGCTACTACTACTGTGAGTTATTACTGTGGGTTTAGTTGTATTATAAGGTTTAACATTCCCCTTCTACATGGGGATTATTATTATTATTAAGACTATACTGCATGGACCAGCCTTAACGATCAGTTTAGAGGTCATCTTCTTAAATTAAAATTGACCTGTGGACTGATGTATATACATGTTCACTGGACTCTTCAATGAATCCTAAAATGCTCACTTGCACACTTTGGGGGGCTGTTATCTCATATGTAGTATGTGGGATGACTGCTGACTATCATCAATCTTGTGCAGGTAAATAAAAATGTTTTTCTATTTTTTTCTTTTCAAGTCATTAGATATTTTTGAAAAGTGCAATCCTACCACATTCACTAAGTTGTGGGGAAAACCTCCTTCGCCAAGTGCAGCTTTCCTTTAAAAGTGAACATCCTATTTGCTGGTAGTAATTCAACCCCAGTGAATGCATCAGTTTTCAGCTATCCAAGGTGCTGAAGTCATTTATAATGCTAGACTATTAGGTCACCATCTCTCTTTAATAGATCCTTTTCATATATGCAATGCCATAGCCAAACCCCAACCTTTGTTCACCATTTTTTAACAGCACTGCTGTCTCTACAGTATTACCACAAAAAAGCCTGTTTGTCTCCTTTAATTCTGTTTGTAGCTCCATATCCGGGATGTACCTAAATGCTGGTTGCTTCTAATGCAAGCTGAATTTTTTGTAAATGTTATTAAATAAATAAGTAAAGTTGAAAAAAGACAACCTGGCTAACATGAAATTCTAGTCTTCTAATGCATGCACAATGCAGGCTGATTGAAATTTGATTTAAAACGGTACTAAAGTCTTACAAAAAATAAAATGGCCCCCCTTGCAGACCTGTGGCTGGCTACACCGGGCATGGCCGCTACCTCCCTCACTTTGCATAGGTTGTTTCATAATCCGAGAGTGGACTGATCAGCATGTTCTATACTTTGATACCCCATTGAACCATATCTCCCCTTGCAGACTTATATACTCATGAGATACTTATCTGCTATGTGAAATAACCACATGAGACATATGGCATAGCACAGTTGTTACTTTATTGTGTTCAGGGCTTTTTTTGTTAGAGAATAGGTGCAGAAACTCAACCATGCAACCCCCCCCACCCAATCCTCCCCCGCACTGTAGGCGGCTCCACCACCTACTTGCAGGGAGATCATCCAGCAGGGGCATCGAAATCCGGGCACCAGAGATAAAAATTGAGATCATAGAGGGTGCAGCCTGCCATGCACCCATTCCCACCCATGACTGCACTGCACCCCGGGCACCTGCATTTCCCTTGTTCCTGTCCTTAGTGGGATCTACTCAGGAGATTAAATCTGTGGGAGCCACTGGGAGACAAGCTATCACTTGTAAACACAGAAGCTAGACTTCTTTGTTTACAATTGATAGCAATGAGCAGAGAGCAGAGGGCCTGAGCCAGAGGTGGTGGAGCTGAGTTCCACCAAGTTCCAGCTGAAAAAAAGCCCTGATTGTGTTCAGTGTTTGACATTTTTGGTTCTATGAATCGCATATACTATTACTTGCAGCCTGTATAATGGTACAGTAGATAACGGTTGGCTTGTATGTATCTGGCCCTATAACTATGTCTGGATCCAGCCTAGCTGTTGTGGAATGTTTTGGTTTGATTATTCTACTATATAAAAAACCTGAAAAATGTAATAAAAACTATCTAATAAAGAAAAAAAAAGTAAGAATTAGATTTTCAAAATACTATTAAAATTTAAGTAAGAAGAGGGTTAAACTCTCTGTCTGGTGTTTAATATTGGTCCGTAGGAGGGTTTTATCTCACATGTGAAAAATTGTCTCTGGGGGCCAGAACTGAAAGGAAAAATTCCCAGAGGACAGATTCAGCAGCAAAAACCCGAGAGCCAGTCAAAACTTCAATCTCTAGCCTTAAGACGCATCTAAAGCCAAAAATAAAATTTAATATATTGCAGCTCACCAATTTTTGGATGTGGTATGCACATTACCTTTCCTTTTTTTTCATCTGGTGATTCTGCCAGTAACTCAGCCTGTCCTGGGGTGACAACATTCACCTTACTGTATCTCAACAACAGAAACAGGACAGGACTACAACAACCTCCAGCTCTTCCCTGAGAACTAAGAACAGTGTAACTGTGATAAGAATGCAGCATAGACATAGCCCACAGAAAGTTATCAGCTGACGAGAACTCAGGAAAGATAAATACCACATTATATAAAAATCACGTCTTTAATTACTTGTTAAGGTTAAACACGAAGTGCAAAATACATATTTACCATGCTTTAGAGAGATAAAACGTATACATTGGTATCGTTACACATGATGACAAGGTTTTTCACAACAATCAAGTAATAATATTAATTGTGACATGTTCCGTGAAGCAATGTTCACTTCTTCGGCAGATGATGACATCCAAATATATCATTATTTTCTATCATAGTGTTTTGTATGAATATACATTGTTTGTATCTTTATTTATCCTTAATGACATGGTCTCTCTACAGATATATGTGGATGTCATCATCTCCTGAAGAAGTGAACATTGCTTCACGACTAATATTACCAAGCTGTTCATGAATGGGAAACCCATTTATGAGAGCTAAAACTATTGCTTATAGAGTGATCAATAACAGTGTAGAAATAAATCCCCGATTACCCCTCCAGAGCAGTACAGCATCACTATGATGACCCTGAGCTACTCTGATGACAGGATGTTAAAAAAAACAAAGTAAAAAAAAAGGAAAAAAATGTTTAAAAATTTTTTTTGAAAAAGTTGAGTGAAAAATTATTTATTTATTTATTTACTCATTTATTTTTTTAACAATTGTGAAAAAAAATAAAAAAAACTTAATTTCCTTATTTTCTAAAAAATATACATTGTTTGTATCTTTATTTATCCTTAATGACATGGTCTCTCTACAGATATATTTGGATGTCATCATCTCCTGAAGAAGTGAACATTGCTTCACGATTAGTATTACCAAGCTGTTCATGAATGGGAAACCCATTTATGAGAGCTAAAACTATTGCTTTTATTGAGTGATCAATAACAGTGTAAAAATAATTCCCCGATTACCCCTCCAGAGCAGTACAGCATCACTATGGTAACCCTGAGCTACCCTGATGACAGGATGTTAAAAAAACCAAAGTCAAAAAAGTAAAAAAAAAGAGGAAACAAATGTTTAAAAAAAAGGGAAAAAATATTTGAAAAAGTTGAATGAAAAATTATTATTTATTTTTATTTTTTTTTTAAGAATTGTGAAAAAAAAAACTTAATTTCCTTATTTTCTAAAACATTGTGACATACAATTTAAAAAAACTCTCCATGCCTCTTACTAAATACCTCAGACTGTCTACTTTCCAAAAAGGGGTAATTTAGGGGAAATTTGTATTGTCCTGGCAGTTTAGGGCCTCAAGAAATAAGATAAGCCGTCAGTATATCAGGACTGATCAATTTTCAAATATATATACCATAGTTTCTAGACGCTACACAAACCAATTAATATACATGTATTGGGATTTTTTTTTACCAAAGACATGCAGCAGAATACAGTTTGGCATTTTGTTTTTTGTTTTTTTTTTAGAAATTTCCTTTTTTTTTCATTTATACAATAAAAAATAAAAAACCCAGTGGTGAATAAATACCACCAAAAGAAAACTCTATTTGTGTGAAAAAAAATTATATAAATTTAATTTGCGTACAGTGATGTATGACCACCTAATTGCCAATTAAAGTAACGCAGTGCAGAATAGCAAAAAATGGGCTGGACATGAAGGAGGTAAAACCTTTGGAGCTCAAGTGGTTAAAGTATAATGTACAGTCCAAACTTTTTTTTCAGTGGGGAAAAGTTAGAACTCCTGTCAAGTCTGTGTTGCTGTCTGTTTACCTGCTAGGAAGATTCACCCTCTCTTTGTCCTGGTGACCAATTTGATAGGGAATCCTGGGTTTAACAGTGGTCACCAAGGAAAGAAAGTGAGGGGAGATCTCCCTAATGGCACCCAAGAAGCAAAAAAAAAAAAATAGGCTGATGTGTTCTACCCTTCCCTATTCTATAAAATAAAATGGGGGAGGGGTTATACATTTTAAAGCAAACCTGTACTTTGTCCTTTCACCTGCAGGACAAAAAGAAACACTGCAAGTAGCTCAGTTATAGAGAATAGGAGTATAAAAAGTTTTTTTTCTTGCATGAATAAAGCTCTTATATTTTAATTATAGAGGTTCAAGATTGGATTGGGTAAGTGTCCATAAAGTAGAAAACTAATTTAACAGAACTGCAGTTATAAAAAGTAAATTTAATATAATTGAGAGAATTTGGAATGCACAGCAAATATATGGCAGGCATAAAAAAATGAACTTGGGATCCAACAGCCGCAATGTCTTGGGTGGTCCAAGTTGTATTTCAGTTTTTTTAAAGTATCTTGCTCTGCGTACCCTTGAAAGAAATGGCTTAAAACATAAAAACTGGTAAGAGATACAAAATAGAAAGTAACAAATTATCTACAGAATGAAACTGCAAAGCTGCAAAAAATCCCTAGGAAATAAAACTCTGCAATCATTTCTAAAAGTTCTGCTTTATTTGCCAGTCCATTCCAGCCAAAGAATCCTTAATGAACCAAACAAAGGACTGGCTGAGCTGTTGGCCAAGCCTCACATCAAGGGTTATAATGATTCAGTGTTTTCTATGCATTAGCTTTTGACAATCCCGTTATGTGAGTTGACTTCTCTACTCTTGTTTTAGCCTGTAGTTGGATCACTTTGTTTTCCAGCATCGCATGAGTTAATGTAGACATCTGGTCTTGCATAAATCAGTCTTATATTTGTTAGCAGAGTTTACATCTCCTCGTAGTATCTTGGATCCATGATCCAACCCAATCTATTGGGTGCATAGTGACTGTCAGATTAATGTATATCATTTCTTAGGTTTACAGCTTTCCAGCAGCTGTTTCTCTATGAATGGATGCCATCGAGATGAAATATGACAACAGCAAATTATAAACTTTTCTGATTAAGAAGGCCATGCTCTGATTGGGCTTAATGTCTCTGAGCTTACTTGGCAATGATGAGTTGAAGAGGTCTTCGTGATTTTTATCACTTCTGCTCTGTAAGTAGGCACGCAGAAACTGAGGTATTGGTGGTGTACTGGACCCTAATTCAACAAGTACTCAACAAACTTTCTGTACATTGGTAGGACCAGAATGGGTCACTGTAATACTGATGCTTGGAAATGAACAAAAGATGAGAGCACCAAAGATGTTTTAAGTTTTTATTTATTTATTTATTTTTGCTGTAGTAAAAGTCATAAAAGTAGCCAAATCATTTTAGAAGTTCACCATTCCCCCTTCATTAAGGCTTGTGGTGGCAGAAAAAAAGAATAAACTATGTGTTACACTTTAAAAATACATAGGATGAAACCAGCCTATATCCCCACTCTCAAGAAATGGTGAAAATATTGGTATACAAAAATAAAATAAAAATTAATAAACCAGTAATTAAATATTTAAACCAAGCTGCCATTTTAAATAACAAAAAAATCTATAAACAGTGACTAAAAAAAGTACACATAAACAGCTGTTTATAGATTTATGTGTTACACTTGAGTGGATAAAAATTATTAATGGGAATATATAATCCTGCACAAGAAGGGTTCGCTCAGTACACAAGTCTATCAGGCTGACATTCTCTCAGGTGCTCTCGTCTGTTGACCATTTTAAGCATTTGTGAGTAGGAATGGTGGTCTTATTGTAGCAGGTTGGCCTGAAGCACCATTTACATGTTTTTTAAGGTCTGTAATGTAGACACACCCATATGAAGGCTACATATTGTATTCACTGCTCAGTAAAGGCTAATTGCACATGAAGTGGGCTCAGTGACTGCCAATTTGCTATGCTATGCGGAATGTTTAAGATTAATGTAGAAATGTTTAAGTACTATCGTGAAAAATCTTTTGTCTTGATTTGCTCCTATAAAATAGCAATGCACTTCCTATGGATGTTCTGTAGCCTTATAGCTGTATATCCATAAAGTGGGAGCACTGCTGATTTGACTGATCTGGAGATGGAGACTATTCGGAAACTATTGTGCTGCTCACTTACTCACCTGCTAAAGTGGAAGCAGTACCTGAGGACCCGTATGGCATGCATCTCCTTGCTTCTGCTTCCTTTTGTTCTGTTGATCTCTGCTTTTTGCTCTCCTGCTGATTTTTGAACACTTCCCCACAAGTCATTAAATCACCAACCATCATAGGGCAGCCTTGACATGAGAAAGCAACATCCTATCTTCCACAAAGATGGCTTCTTTCACACGGAGAATCAATGCAGAAAAAGGTATTACAGTTAGTAATGGGTAAAGTGCAGCTGAAGGAAGAATTCATTGAATAGTGGTGGCTATCCTTTACCTGTTTGCCTTTTTTGGGGGCCCGGCATCACACATTTCTTGTCCTCTCGCACACAGAGTTTTGATCAATATGATCTCTATGTGGCATTTTGTTCCATAAAAACTTACTAAAATGCTATTAGCAGCTTGAGCTCACCTCTGATCCCACAGCAAAAGTAACATTTGGAAAAGATTTAGTCCTTCTATAGGTACACCTTACAGGTAAATTGATTGCTTCCAGTATAATCCATCCTCATTCCAAAAACATATCATAAACAAGTAAAAACCAAGGGGATTCGTCTAGACGATAGGGGACGGATACCCTTCTGTTTTTTTTTTATTAGTGGACCAGATCAGACTAGAGGTAGGTGAGTGTAAACTGACACAAGTCCATTTACACCTGTTAGTCCATAGGGGTGAACGGACCATCCAATTGGATCCACCTGATAAAACTGACAGGCAAACCTGATTGGACCCTTTGTGCGAAAGTGGCCTTAGGTTGGCCATATAGGTACTGATTTGGCTACTTGCTTAATGATGCAATCTTTTGTTCTAACCAAACATTGGCATCTCCTAGGCATCTACAGGCCCACTGGGAACTGTCTAATTTTTGCTCACTGAGTTGGAAGCCTACTCTGACATATAAATGCTGCGCTCATTTGGCCATTCTGTCTCTGAATAGGGTCCAAGGACCCCAAAACCCAGCACACTGTTATAGAGACTTTAGGAAGTAGAACTGAGACCTGACTCTTCTGCTTTGTGAGCCTTGCTATTGCCTAATAAACCTGATGAGCAATCTCATTAGCAAATAGTCAGGTGAGGGAGGTGAATAAGCTCCTGAGTTTCTTTCTAGAAGTCAGAATTTGCATAACAAGGAGTCTAGTTTTTTTAGCTCTCACAGGATCCCTAAAGCACTTGCAAGTGGCGGTTCTACACTCCTGCAGGTAGTTTAAATGTGCTGTGTTTCGTTCAAGTACATTATGAGAAACTTTTAAAGAAATCCCTATTTGTAGACATTTTTGTTGTCTATAGGAAGATACACTGTGCTATCTACAACAGCTATCACATTTGCAGATCAGTAATTTTTTTTTTTTTTTTTGCGAAGATGTCTTCAGTGCTGACAGGCAGAGACAGAAGTCTGTTTGCCTGGGTATACTCTAAAAGCCCCTTTTAGGAAGTAGATCTTGATATCTTTCAATTTGTTTATTTCTTTTCAAACCATTACAAGAAGACTGACATTTGCTGCGGGGATTTAAAGATCTGTCGATCTAAACATGTCTCCGTCTCAAATATCCTATCAAGGCTCCTCCGCTTTAAGGCCTGAGATTCAGAAAAGTACTTGACAGCACCCAACTGTTGGGATGCCTTGAAGGTGTCACGTCAGTCGTGCATGTGGTAAATGCTGGCACTTGTGATTGTTCACAGAATTGCTAACTAGCTTCCTCCATTTGTCTGGGTTGTAGCGGCTCACCGTTGGGAGGCTTCTTACAAATGTCACTGTGTGTTTGCGTTACCTGTCCATAAGGATCTTACACAAGCATTCTCTCAATCTGTTTGACAGAACACGTAGCCTTTACTTTGTAAAATCCAGTACAACTGCTGCCTAAGGGTGGGGAAATGATAAGTTACATGGATACAATGAACTGTTTTTTTTTTTAAAACGTCAGCCTGAATCATTCTCCAGGAAATGAGCCATAATCTTTGCAAAAGTAGTTTTGTGACTTTGGCCTGTCAGACCTTTGTGTGTCTTGTTCATTTGACTTAAGTGCCCCTGATTAAACAGCAGTCTCATTCCTTTCATGCTGCTTTACAATCAGCAAAACATCAGCTGTGGTGTTTGAGTGTTCTGTGAGCAGACAAGGCACTCCTAGTCATAGAGTTTAAAGAAGAACTCTAGAGAAAATGTCTTTTGTTAAACCACTTCAATACCAGGCACTTATACCCCCTTCCTGCCCAGGCCAATTTTCAGCTTTCAGTGCTGTCGCACTTTGAATGACAATTGCGTGGTCGTGCAACACTGTACCCATATGACATTTTTATCATTTTTTTGCACACAAATAGAGCTTTCTTTCTTCATAAATTTAGGTCAAAATGTATTCTGCTACATTTCTTTGGTGAAAATAATAATAATAATTGAATTTGTATTTTTTTCAAAATGTAATGAGCTGAGTAAAACAGTATAGTGCATCAAGTAAAAGCATGAAAATATCAGTTAAACAGCTTAAAAAGCAAATGCCAAACAATAAAGTGTATCACGGGCAGAATCTAAATACAATAATGTCCGTGGTGATAATAGGTGTGCCCCTGGGAATGTGCATGCGCACGAAACACGTTGGGTGGAGCCTCCATTTGCTGACGTCACGCCGCCGCTGCCGATGGTCTGAGAGCAGACAAGGCACTCCTAGTCATAGAGTTTAAAGAAGACCTCCAGAGAAAATGTCTTTTGTTTAACCACTTCAATACCAGGCACTTATACCCCCTTCCTTCCCAGGCCAATTTTCAGCTTTCAGTGCTGTCCCACTTTGAATGACAATTGCGCGGCCGTGCAACGCTGTACCCATATGACATTTTTATCATTTTTTCACACAAATAGAGCTTTCTTTCTTCATAAATTTAGGTCAAAATGTATTCTGCTACATTTCCTTGGTGAAAATAATAATAATAATTGAATTTGTATTTTTTTTCAAAATGTAATGAGCTGAGTAAAACAGTATAGTGCATCAAGTAAACACATGAAAATATCAGCTAAACAGCTTAAAAAGCAAATGCCAAACAATAAAGTGTATCATGGGCAGAATCTAAATACAATAATGTCCGTGGTGATAATAGGCGTGCCCCTGGGAATGTGCATGCGCACGAAACACGTTGGGTGGAGCCGCCATTTGCTGACGTCACGCCACCACTGCCGATGGTCTGAGAGCAGACAAGGCACTCCTAGTCATAGAGTTTAAAGAAGACCTCCAGAGAAAATGTCTTTTGTTTAACCACTTCAATACCAGGCACTTATACCCCCTTCCTTCCCAGGCCAATTTTCAGCTTTCAGTGCTGTCCCACTTTGAATGACAATTGCGCAGCCGTGCAACGCTGTACCCATATGACATTTTTATCATTTTTTCACACAAATAGAGCTTTCTTTCTTCATAAATTTAGGTCAAAATGTATTCTGCTACATTTCCTTGGTGAAAATAATAATAATAATTGAATTTGTATTTTTTTTTCAAAATGTAATGAGCTGAGTGAAACAGTATAGTGCATCAAGTAAAAGCATGAAAATATCAGTTAAACAGCTTAAAAAGCAAATGCCAAACAATAAAGTGTATCACGGGCAAAATCTAAATACAATAATGTCCATGGTGATAATAGGCGTGCCCCTGGGGATGTGCATGTGCACGAAACACGTTGGGTGGAGCCGCCATTTGCTGACGTCACGCCTCCGCTGCCGATGGTCTGAGAGCAGACAAGGCACTCCTAGTCATAGAGTTTAAAGAAGACCTCCAGAGAAAATGTCTTTTGTTTAACCACTTCAATACCAGGCACTTATACCCCCTTCCTGCCCAGGCCAGTTTTCAGCTTTCAGTGCTGTCGCACTTTGAATGACAATTGCACGGTCATACAACACTGTATCCATATGAAATGTTTATAATTTTTTTCACACCAGTAGAGCTTTCTTTTGGTGGTATTTAATTACCAATGAGTTTTTTATTTTTTGCTAAATAAAACAAAAAAACACCTGAAACTTTTGAAAAAAAATGCACATTTCTTCTTTTCTGTTATAAAATTTTGCAAATAAATAACATTTCTTCATAAATTTTGGTCAAAATGTATTATGCTACATTTCTTTGGTGAAAATAATAATAATAATTGAATTTGTATTTTTTTTAAAATGTTTCTATTTTTTTTTTATTTTGAATTAAATTTTCTTTTTTTTACTTTTATTTTTCAGCACAACATTGAACTACTCTTGGCAAGTGATCAGGATTTTTTATTCTTTTAACACATTATGATTGCTAATACCAATGTATTTTATTGATATTTGCAATCATTGTTACTGAATGAAACAGATTCATTCAGTCTTTTGTTGAGATTAGCTGTGATTGGGCAAAGCTGATCACATGATACAGATGGCTGTGATTGGCCCTGTCTGTATCATGTGACTGCCTTGGCCAGTCACAGCTACCAACATAATTGTATACAATGGATGGCATGACAGGAAGCCATCCATTGTATACAATTGACATGTGATCTGCTGTGATTGGTCACAGTGGTCACATGACACTGGAAACAGGCCGTTGTAGTGATATGTCATCGGTTGTGTCCTGTGGACACAGCCGGTGACAGATTGTGCCGCTGCGCGGCCGCGTCAGTGGCTCGTTTTGACAGGACGTCATATGAAGCCCAGTCACAACGGCGAGTGTCCCGCCTGGCCATCAATCTGCTATAGGCTTGGCGGGAAGGTGTTAAGATAGTTAAAATGGGCACTTTTGGCCAGTAAAGCTTCTATTTTGTAGCAGCCAGTCTTGAATTCTTCCATAGTAACCAATGGTTTATCTTTGGTGAGGAAGTATTGGGCACCAGATTGGGAGAGGGCTTTTAAAGTGGAAGTCCGGTATAAACTTATTTAAGCCGAAATTCACTCTCATCTCCATTCTAAGTCCTATACTAACTATCTTGTAAAGGACAGATACTTATACTTACCTAATCTAAGATCGCTCCGGTCCAGTCATGTGATCAGCTCCCAGCACTGGCTTTAGGGGAGTGAAGGGACAGCAGACATAGGTTAGACCATACTAAGCCTAAGGGCTACATCGCCACATAGGCACTGCAGTCATTGTCGCTGCTTTCTCCTCTCCCTTGAAGTCAGCCGCTGAGAAGATCATGTGACCAGACTGAGTGCCCTTAGATTAGGTAAGTATGCAGGTAAATATACACATCTTTCCTTTACAAGGTAGTTAGTGTAAGACTTACAATGGGAGTGGGAGTAGATTTAAGTTTAGATAGGTTTAGACTGGACTTCCTTGAGTGAATGGGGAAGCTAGGAGGCAGTTCATAGACAAAGAGCCAGTAGCAGAGTGTATGAAGCTGTGCTCTACCATAGCAGTGCTGCAGCCCCCCAAGGGTGTTGTGCAGTGCACTATACTACTTAAAGTGATATTAAACCCAAAAACAAAAGTATATTATATTGCAGCTTACCAATCTTAAGATGTTGTGGCTGCATTAGTTATCTTATTTTAAGGCTTTTTCCCTTTGTTATCACCTGGTGATCTGGCCATTAACACACCTACTGTATTAGAGTGCCTCCACTCTGGATGATGGAGCAACAGAAACACCTTTGAAAAGCAGCATTGTCAGTCTTGGGGGAAGGGAGTGTTAAATGTAGTAGAAAATTTAAAAAAGAACAGACAAGGGCGCACTCTCATCGTGCATTACCGTGGTACACCACGTGTTTTAATGAATGAACAAATGGATGTATACTCACAAACCAACGAAATTAAAAGCAGTGTATAGGGTCCACAAAAAAGTCACAAAGGTGCTGTGTCTAAATGCGGGTAAGTTGACGCGTTTCGGGGGCTGAACCCTCTTCCTCAGAGCTCCACGGTAATGCACGATGAGAGTGCGCCCTTGTCTGTTCTTTTTTTACCAGTGGTCAGATTTCCCGATCTTTGAAGGGCAGCACCTCTACGGTTGGAATCCAGTTATATTTCAAGTTTACATGAGGATTGGAGCGCTGGTTTTGTTTGTTTGCTTTTTGTAGTAGCAAATTTAGATACACTAAACAAATTGCAGCCAACCTCTAGCTAACAGTTTATAGGCAGTTACAGCAACATTTATTTTTCCTTTAGGGATAAAAGTTTGAATGAATGAAAGCCGACCATTCTAAGCATCTCTGTCAGTGTTAAATGGTTTGTCTCAAGCCTCTAACTGCTACATCTGAAGGACAGCTTGTTCTGTTGAAAAACAGACTGGCCAGATCACTGGGTGAGAATTAAAGAACGAAAGCCTAAACAAGAAAACAAAAGCAGCCACTGCATCTAAGAATTGGTAAGCTGCAATATAATAAATGTTTGCCTTTGGATTTAATTCCGCTTTAATGGCTTTTGGTAACTGTGTGAGATATGAGAGGTGCCATAAAGATTACAGTGAGTGAGAGAGCTAAGCCTTCCAACATATGGGAGAAAATTCTTATATTACCCCCAATTAACCCCTGAAGCCTTCTCTGGTTTCCCATGTGACGCCTGTCTGAGACTGTAAACTCTAATGCCAAATGAAGCGTGGTGCTCGTGTACCATTCTGCCCTCTATGTTAAGAGTTTTAATCATTTTACTGCTTCTGCAAAGGTTTACTCACCGTATGGTCATTTGATGGAATCCATTTTAATGTGTGGGCTAAAGTATGGCCTCCTGCAGCAGCTGGAAAAGTGGTTTTGCTTTATTGTAGTGTGCATGTGTGGGTTTGTGTGTATTCATCTCCAGAATCAATATGGGGGAAGAGGACATCTTACTGCAACCCCAACTATGACTTTATACCTAAAGTGTATCTCTAACCCAAATGCTTATTAGGCTTTTGGATACAGTAAGGAATGTTTAGAAGTTTTTGGTAGTTCATAGACCCATTCACAAGATGCTCCCTTCCTCCTTCTCCTGATGCAATAAAACCCTGCAATGGTACACACAACAATCGAGGCGTGAAAGAGTTGTGAAATACAAAAAAATCTGGCAGCCAATCGGTTGACCACTATCTTCCCCTGCATTTTAAGAAAACACACTTACTTGCTTCCGACCTAATAATCTAAACACCTCTGACAGTACGAGGCTTTATCTGACCTATCTCCATGTAGACCCTCGGGACCCCCTCTTCTTCCCCTCCTGCCCCCCCCCCTTCCCCTTTGCAACACATATGACAGCCTGAGTTTCCCAGCTAGCCGTTCATATTTTCTATTTGCATTTGGATGCATGAGGTATTGAATAGAATATTCCTGTGTTTCATTGTATTACTTCTGTCTTGGTGGGTACTGCTTGACTTCTCCATCTTAGTTGCCATTTTAGACTTGAACTTACAATCTTTGGAAGAAATATCTCCTGCAAATCATAAACCCACTTTGTTATGCTGACCTGTATGCGTACACGAATGTATCTTTGTAATATTTTCTGCACAACATGCCACCCAAGTGCCTTTGTTATTTGTAACATGTAAAATTCAATAAAAACATTGAACAATGGCAATATAAACCCAACTGGGAGAAGGTAAGAACCTTGTTCACTTTTTATTGCTGTCTGTGTACTCCTACTGGAGATTTCAAAACTTCAAGACAGTGTTGTAACCAGGACAGAAAGTAAAGAAACATCTGAAAACATTTTTCTAGAGATACTCTTAAAGACCATGACAACATTTTTAGAACCAATAGTTGTTGCACCAATGCATTGTATCTTTTATTTAAGCTTCTTTGTTAATACTTTGAAGTGTTCTTTTCACTAACAAGGAAACAAATTGGCCGTATCAATTGCCTTTTGGAGAGTTTTCTTTCCTTTTGAGAAGATGCACCTTCGTAATGTCTATGAAGTGTCTGATGAACTTGCAACAGCTTGCTAATGATGGTCATTAGATGTGCTCTTTTACTTATGTCCACAGGATTGTTCTTACCTCCTGACACATAGCTGAACTTTGCCTCTCTTTGTTGTCTGAGCATGTCCCTAGTTTCCCTTTACTGCAAGAACACTCCAGGCTATTTCTATGTCACATCTCAAAACCAGCACTTCATCCCAACCACCCCCTTTTTACATGGTGGTGGCAGCATTGCTGTGCCCTCGTAGGGTAAGTACTGCAGAAAAGTTGTGTTTTTTCCTAGGCTGCCTGGCAAAGCTCCTGTAAAGAAAAATAGGTAAATCTTATCCATGTACAGTAACTAGATAAACAAACATATCCTAATTTTCAAATATCTAAAACATCATACTCATCAATGAAAAAAACATCATGGTCAACAATCAGAAAAAATTGTTATTTAAAAGCATATAAAAGCACATAAAAGCACATATGAGTCCCAATTATTAGCTCTATGGCGTGAAGGTGCTATTCAGAGTGAAATTCCAGCAGGCTGTATGCATATGATCTAGAAATCAGGAATAATTCTTAAGGTGAGGAGTGCTCAACATCCGGTGATGTGCGATAGGTTAGTAAGATTGCAAACTCACCAGAAGCGCAATCATAATGTGCATTTGTTTAATATTAGACAGTCTGGAGAAATCCCTTCAATGGAACCTGGTCTGATCTGCGGTTCCCTCCCTCTGATGGTATGGGTGTATAAGGTGATGTCAATCAGAGGTCCCTCTCATGGGTCTGGTCATAGGAAAGTTAATCCTTCCCCCGGGTTGGATGAGACTTGGGTCCTGGGGGTTTAAGTGCTCATGGTAGAGCAAAAATAGGGGATCCCATAGTGTAGTAAACTTGTAATTTATTATGAAAATTACTCAAAAGTGAGGGAGGGAACCTCAGACCAGACCAGATCTTGGTATACTTTTTGAGAGGACTTGTAATTCCTTTTTGGTGCAATTAGCTGTTATTTCTGTTAGCGCTCACTGATTTTCTTTGTTTACATATCCTAATTTTCAAATGACATTAGGACACCCCACTAAGTTATTGCGCTCAGGTGTTCCCAGTGAATAGTACTGTTAATGCTATAGGACAGTGTTTCTCAACCTCTTTTCAGTCAAGGCACCCTTTAAAATGATGAACAATCTCAAGGCACCCCATTCTAAACTGTAAAAAAAATAAACGAATAAGTTTACGTAATTCAGCAATATTTACACACATGGGACACTCAACATTATATAGTATACTGACTAGTATTCCAATGTTTCTCTTTTTCCTCAATTTCTCTCCCTCACATAGCTAATGTGACCCCAGTGCTGACAGAGAGGGGCAGGGGAGAGGCAAACAAAGATGCTATGCAGGCACCTGATTTCCTCCTTGTCAACTGATGATATCATTGGTTATTAGGATGCCAGCAGATAAAAAGTTGTAATGGTGCACAGTGAAAACCTGTAGCTGGCTTTTACACAGTATTTGGCCATTTGTAGGCATTTGGCCAAGGCACCCCTGAAAAACCTGAAGGCAACCCAGGGTGACTGGGCATCCTGGTTGAAATAGGCTGCTATAGGATACAAAGAAATTTTAGACAATTGTCCGCTTCCAACCTTGTGGTAACAGTTTGGGGAAGAGACTTCTGTATACAAAAAAAGTTCTATAAAAACTTGGTTTGATGAGCTTGGTGTGGAGGAATTCAGGGGGACTGCACAGGGCCCTGACCTCAGCCCTACTGAAGAACTCTAGAATGAATTGGAACACTGTTTGCGAGTCAGATCTTCTAATCCAACATTGGTACTTGACCTCACAACTAACATTTTGGCTGAATGGGCATGAATTCCCACAAGTGCATTCCAAACTCTTTTGAAAAGCCTTCCCAAAAGAGAGAAGGCTTTTATAGCCACAAACAGGAGAGCAAGCAACTAGATATTAATACCCATAGTTTTTAGAATAAGATGTCCAACAAGCCCATATAGGCGTGATGGTCACGTGTCAACAAACATTTTTTACACAATATAATGTATGGTAAAATGACATTACTGGTACAAAGCATGGCAAAGATATTTACAAAGTAATTATAGTTGTTTTTTTTTTTAATTGTGGGCACCCTTTTATGTGACATTGCAAGCATTAACAAACAAAAAGAATGAAAACAGAAAAGGTTAAATATTATTAATAACAAAAAGAGAAAATATTTGCAAAAATATAGCTAAAGTAAGAATGGTAGGAAGGAGTTAATTCCAGCTGATTGGGTTAACAAAGGGTTAATAATGGGTTAAAAGGGAATCTTTTAATTTTTTTATTTTGTATAACTCGTAAAGTTGCTTTAATTGATATCATATGCAGATTAAGGGTTATCTCTTTGCTTTACATGAGTAACAATACATTTCTACGTTGTATTTCACAATGACACATGCAGACACTTTATACAAGTTTTATTTTACCCACAGGAACGGCTGCTCATACTGATACTGTTATTTTGACAGCTGGGATTTGCCTGCAACAGCAGCCAGGGAGCCGTATCAGGGGGACAAAAAAGCAGAGCATAAATGATACACACTAGGAACTTTGATAAAGTTTGTGGGCATACCCTCAACATAGAGTCTAGTAATGTTCAAAGTGTTACTAAACCCAGGACCCTGCATTCACTACATCTGGTCTCCCACAGTACACAGAACATGGACATGTAATTATTTTAGTAAATATAAACTAGAATCTAATATATAGGTGAGCTCTGGCGATATTGGGGGAGCAGCTAGCACACAAGGTGAAGGTAACAATCCCCTACAATAGTATATGTAAGAAAGTTCAGCGCTAAAAACACACACACACACACACACACACACACACATATATATATATATATATATATATATATATATATATATATATATATATAGTGGAATGGTAAAGTGCAACACATAAAAATGCAAAAAACATTGGTAAAGGCTAAATATAAAAATCAAACAATATGGTAAAGTGCATCATAAATGTAATGAGCTGAGTGATACAGTATAGTGCATCAAGTAAAAGCATGAAAATATCAGCTAAACAGCTTAAAAAGCAAATGCCAAACAATAAAGTGTATCACGGGCAGAATCTAAATACAATAATGTCCATGGTGATAATAGGCGTGCACCTGGAGGCGTGCACCTGGAGACGTGCATGCGGACGAAACACGTTGGGTAGAGCCGCTATTTGCTGACGTCACGTCACCGCTGCCGATGGTTTGAGTGGTAGCCACCTTGGTACACTTTTATACTTTTTGATTTCTGTCTCCACATGGATAATTTTTAATGTTTCATTAAATACTACACTATATGCAACTTTACTGGCTCCTGTGGTGAGCTGTTCCCTCTAGGACAAGGGCTGACTTCCCCTCTGAGTGCCCAGGACGAATTTGGTCCAGTTTAACACTTTGGCCGCCTTCCATTCTCAGATGTTTAATGCTTGATTGCCTGTTATCAGTTTTTATCTGGTGAGTGTACATCCGAGAGAGGTGGTGGATTCTTTTGTGTGATCATCAGCACATTTGCACTCCACACCTTAATTATACTGCACCTTATAGTTTCACGGACTATTGCTTCCATTTATGGATATTTGACTATATTAATAGCACGTCTAACCACGGACATTGATGCAGAGTTTTATCCTATTTATATATCTCAGATTTTATATGTTTATTGTAACATCATTTACTACTGCACTTTACTTCACAGATCACTACGGACATTATTGTATTTAGATTCTGCCCCTGACACACTTTATTGTTTTGCATTTGCTTTTTGAGCTGTTTAGCTGATGTTTTCATGCTTTTACTTTATGCACTTTACTGTTTAACTCAGCTCATTTACATTTATGATGAACTTTACCATATTGATTGATTCTTAGATTTTGCCTTTACCAATGTTTTTTTGCACTTTTATGTGTTGCACGTTACCATTCCGCTGTATATATATATATATATATATATATATATATATATATTTTTTTTTTTGTGCTGCATTTTCTCACATATAGTAAATATAAACTGCTAAATACCTTTTCTCATAAGCAGTTAGAGCAGTCTTGTGACTCCTATCAGCTTGCAGGAGGAGTTTTCATTCTGCTCTAGGAGGATGCAGGACTCCTGACCTCTGTCTGGACAGTGCTGATTGGCCCTGTGTTGATCACATGCACTTTCCCAAGAAAAAAAAAAACTGTCTAGCAATACACATCAAACTGAGCATGTGCAGAGTGACTCCCCATGTTTTATCATGGAGTAAGAAGGGGGAACTGGAAGAAGGGAGGATTAGAGAAGACAGGATCAAACAGTGGTTTTACACAATGCAGATGATTAACCCCTTAGGTTCCACAGTGAGTATAACAAGCATGCTTTCCTGCATTTACAGACTGATTTTACTGTGGTGGGTTTAGTAACACTTTAAACCAAACTATTATATACCGTGCCACACTCACAAAAAATATCCTTGTGTTTAGTAACAATTTAAACAGTATACAAAGTAAAATTCCTATATGTCCATATTTTTTAGGTAGACAAATGAGTCACTGGGGCATAATTATAAAGCAGACCGTGTGACATTCACCAAACATACACTGATTGTGAATCATTCACAGTATATTAAAACATATTCACTAGGAAGATTTGACTGAAGTGAATATGTGGGGATTGTTGCATTTATATCATACACTGCATTATAAATACGCCTCTAGAGTTATTGTCACTTAACTGATGTATGCAATGATGCTAAATTTGTTCTGAGCATCTATACTTCAATCACGTCTGTTCAAGAAAGGGTTAAAAAATACTATTACTAGTTTGGACATTAAACCCACATCTCTAAGGCTAGGTTTAGACGTGCATCTAAACCTGACACTCCTATGAAAAGTGATCTGTGTTCATATTGATTTTCAGATGCAGTTGACAGGCAGTAGGGAGGCAATGTGACGCCTCCTCACTGTCTGTTTTAACCCCATTATTGCCACAAAATGCACTGCAGTGCATGCAGCTGCCCTTCCCTCTTCACTTGAATGGGTCGCATTCAGCAGGTTTGTCATCTGCCAATCGCAATGTGTTGGATAATTTTGATTGTGGCCACAAAGTGAAGCATCATGTGAACACCTCCATTGGCTGTCATTGGGGGCAGTAGGGGGGGCACTAATAAGTGCTCAACCCTGTGTTGTAATGCCCCCCTCCAACTGCTAATTTAAATGAGGCCTAAAAGCATACCAACCGTTCACTGCCTGCTACCCCTCTCTGCCAATCCCTCCACTGGCTTCCACTCACTCAACGAATAAAATTCAGAATACTAACAACAACTTACAAAGCCATCCACAACTCTGCCGCCGGCTACATCACCAACCTGGTCTCAAAATATCAACCAAACAGATTTCTTCGATCCTCCCAAGACCTTTTGCTGTCTAGTTCCCGTGTCATCTCCTCCCATGCTCGCCTCCAGGACTTCTCCCGAGCTTCTCCCATCCTATGGAACTCTCTACCCCAATCTGTCCAGCTGTCTCCTAATCTATCCACCTTTAGATGATCCCTGATAACCTTTCTCTTTAAAGAAGTCTATCCTGCTTCTACCTAGCAAACCACCATTTATTTCCTCCATCAGCTCATCCCCCCCACAGCTATTTCCTTTTGTATCACTCAACCCTTCCTCCTAGATTGTAAGCTCTAACGAGCAGGGCCCTCTGTTTCCTCTTGTACCAAATTGTATTGTAACTGTAATGTCTACCTTCATTTTGCAAAGCACTGAGCAAACTGTTGGCGCTATATAAATCCTGTATAATAGTAATAATATATGCCCAAATTAAAAAGACGCTGTAAGCACAGGGTCACTTGTAAAACATCCCTGCAGGGCCCGAGTTATGGGGGCAAACTAGATAATTGCCCAGGGCCCCCACCTTCTGCAGAAAGCTGTAAAGCTGTGCATGGGGCCCCCCACTTTATATTTGCCCAGGATCTCATTTTTTAACAGGATATGTGAATAACCTGCTCCCCCACCACTACCTCCTGCTGGTTCATATGCCATTACAGGACCATAGCAGGTGACGGTGGAATCAGGTTTTCAATCATTCCAACTGGTTGGAAACTAAAAGAGGACAAGAAGCAGTGAAGCAATAGCTTTTTGGAAAACAAGCCAATGGAAAGGGAAATATATGCAGTCTATTTTTACAGGAATGTTTTACATACAAGTGACCCTCTGCTTATGGAGTTTCTTTAATAGCAGAAGCAAAGTCTTCATTTCTAGAATATTTGAATAGTGCTGTATGACCAATTCAGCAAATTAGTGTTTGGGACTAGAACCAGCTGGGTTTGCACTCATGGGTCCAACAATCACAGTGAGTGAGGAGAAATGTCAGATTTTTTATATCTTAAGATTTGAACGTCTAGTCATCAGCCAAGTACTAGCGTCCCAATCTATACTGCATTCCAGCTTCTATCTTTGCTATTGTGCTTGTCTCTGGGCAATGTATTCTACTTTTGTAATTATATTTTGTAACTGTCACAGAGATCAATTGAGTATCCATGTGTATTAGAATAAAAAGCTATTTCATTTTCCACCTGACTGCCAAATAGTGATTCTACATAAAATTGACAGTAAGTGAGATGAGAGGACAGACTGGGAGCAGAGATGAACACCATCTAATTGCCTCTGGTGTGTTCCTTTGTGTTCTGTGCAAACTGTAAGTAAGGCAATCAGTTCTTGGATCTAAGGCGTTGTATATTTAAAGGAAACCTGTCATGAAAGATATATGTTGGCTGCCCTTTGCTGACTTCTTCTTCTGAAAATGCTAGTTATTTGGCTGTCTCGTTGATGTTCTAGCTTTAGTAGTAGCTGATTTACTGACCTAAAACAAACACAGGGAACGGGAATTCTATTTTTCAAACTTCCTGCACTTGAGTGTCTTGTTTGAGATAGCAGGCACAGCCAGAGTATTAGCATTTTAGCACAGACCCTAAGCTGTTGTTTCAGGTTCTAGTCCCTATTGAGTGAACATCAGCCAGGCGCACAGGAGCTCCACAGTCTCTCCATGCAAAAACCAGGTGTCTTTTAGCATGTATTTCTTGAGGAACATGGGAAGGGTATGGGGTGAGCCTTGGAGTATTCAAACATAGTGAAAACTTTAACTCCGAGGGCGCTCTCTGGTTGTATTTAACCTCTTCAAGGTAGGCCTCTAGTGAAAGAGGATGAGGACATACAGATCAGGGGGGCCCAAACTGAAAACAGCCCTGAGACAGCAAATATAGATCAGTCCCTCAAAAAAGGGGTTAAGCCGCAACAGTCTCTCTGGGATCTCTCTCTCAGGCCTCTACTCATCATGTCCCTGTGAACATGACCTTGTACTGTAGGCCTCCAGGGCAGATTCCCAGCAGACTTTCTCCTGACTGTTCCCTCAGCTTTAGCACTAGCCCCCCCCCCAGCTCTCCCTGAGCTGGGATCTTGTTGGATCTCACTGCAGTCTTCTGTTAAGTTGCCCAGGAGGGCAGACAGCCCCTCCAGGCTGGGTCGGTCTCTGCCAAGACAAGTACCCTGCTGTTCCAAGCCCTAGATTATGTATGCACCATCCTGACCAGGGATTGGCTGAGGCTGCATGACTGGTTAGCTCGGAGTCTGCCTCTTCCAACCCACTATGTTTCAGAACTTTCCAGAATACAGGGGGAAGTAGTAGAGTCCACAACCAGCAGAACCCAGAACAGCCAAAAGAAATCAAAAACCTGCTTCACTGGCTACAGAGGAGCCAAAACTAAATTTACCTAAATCTATTAGCAAACTAACTATGAGGTTAAATCAAAAGTGCAAAGTGCTTGTAAATAAATAAAATAAAAATATAACTATATATAAGTGATAGTTGATAAACCGTGACTCATTATATAAATAAAATTAAACTTGTGAAAAATAAATTCATAACGTATTCGCAGGTCACTATATGTGCAATCCCTATTACAATGTGCAAATCTTCCATTGGTGAACCTCAAAGAAATTCATCATATAAAAATGCAATAATATAATAAAGTGAATGAATAATCAATAAATGTAAAAATAAAATAAATTAAATAATAAAATATAATAAAAATGAAAATTAAATAATAAAAGTCCAATAAGAGAAAAACAACAATAATGTCCCAATGTGCAAAAAATGAATATCCAGCCTAGATTCGTCCGGACGAAGCTACGAAATCCCTGTAGCGCAACGCGTTGGGGAGGGGCAGTGACGTCATCGTGCATTCTATCTACGATACGGCGAGTACTGAAGGTGTGTGGACACACACCCTTCGTTCTGATTCAGCTGCAGGCTGTAGGATTTCATACAAATACAAAGCGCAAATGTATCATTTTAAATGTGAGTGCAATATGGAAGCACATTAAAAGCTGTTTTACCCCTGGGATTAGACACCATATCTTTTATCTCTTTTTGCATGAGACACACGAGGAATACAAAGGCAGAGCACTAAGGAGTGGATCAAAGGAGGGAGTATCCCTCACAGTTCTGTAATCACACAGGTTTTCAGCATCACTGCAAAGACCATATCTTCAGACTGAAGGAGAGTATATCTATCTAGGCTGGATATTCATTTTTTTCACATTGGGACATTATTGTTGTTTTTCTCTTATTGGACTTTTATTATTTAATTTTCATTTTTATTATATTTTATTATTTAATTTATTTTATTTTTAAATTTATTGATTTTTCATTCACTTTATTATATTATTGCATTTTTATATGATGAATTTCTTTGAGGTTTACCAATGGAAGATTTGCACATTATAATAGGGATTGCACATATAGTGATCTGCGAATATGTTATGAATTTATTTTTCACAAGTTTAATTTTATTTATATAATGACTCATGGTTTATCAACTCTCACTTATATATAGTTATATTTTTCTTTTATTTATTTACAAGCACTTTTGATTTAAACTAGAGCGCGGTAATTATTTAAATTATTTGTTTGATAAACGCACATCACATGAGAGTGGGCATAATACCCAGCGATCTAGTACACGTATACCATACCTCGGTGGCTCGCAAGCTTATTTGTTTGTACTAACTAGGAGGTTGCTACAGTATATTCACAAAGAGGCCAGTAATGGCACCCTGCACATTTCTCTCAAGAGAGATATACTTATAGAAGAATATTAGTTAAGATAAAAGTTACATGATCTCAGGTTAAAGTGACCTTGTGGCTGAAATAAAAGTTTAAAATGAAAAGCTTTTAAAGGATGAGAGTTTAAACTTCGCTGTGCCAGCATCCATTTACTGGATTTTCATTCTGCTGTAGAGCTGCACCACCTGTAGAATCTTGACATCTGTTGACTTTGGAGGTGTCAGAAGCCTAGGCTCCTGGTGCACTAATTGGTTTGATCCACTTGCCCCTACATAACTACTGTGTCCAATTGTGTCCTAAATAGACTTTATCCTTACTGGATGTGAAAGCAATCAGTAGATGCACAAATCAACAGCCAACGTTATGTGCAAAATTTCAACTTTTCCTGTCAAGCTTGGCCTGCTACTACTACCTCCTGAGCCACATTATTTGTCTTTTAATGTGATACTCAAACTTCCAGCCAATGTTGCCAGAAGTCTGTCATCTAGTAGCACTATTGCCACTAAATGACCATCAGGGATAAGCCAGCAGGGATCCTGGGTGATGTAATTGATTGATTATGTTCATGACCATATTTAGTCTATGACAGCACCCTAGATCACCGTTGTTATGTTTACATTCCAGCAGCACCCGGTATATTACAATACCAATGTGCAGCGCTAATAAAAATGTGTGGTATAATCAATGATGACCAATGTGATAGTAAAAGAGAAAGGAAACATCATAAAAAAGAAATAGAGAATAGTGAATACTTCAATGAAGAAAAAAAATGGACGGTATAACAAATGAAAATATATAAGTCCTCTAAATATCATAATAGTCCCAAAAATAGTGATGTGATCAAATCAACAAAATGTAGTGACTTCTGTGACTTCCGCACTGCACCTCCACCATAATGCACTCACCAGAAGTAAGTAGCAAGCAAGCCCAGAGCAGAATAACACTAAGGGGTGTTCCTGTCTGTTCCTCCTGCTGGTGACCCGGTTGAAGATGAGATCTCTCCAGAAGCCAGTGATACACCAAATGAACAATCAAGAATAGAGTAGCCAAGTCTCTATCTCCAGCCCACGGTGAACCAAGGAAAGGGATTCCTCCTAGAGGGCAAGCTCATAGACCGAGCCTGGAGACAGTATCCTATTGTCAGGGATCGCCGCGGCGCTGGTCCCGGCGCAGTGTGCCACCCTGCACGGGGATGCGGGCACTAGGTCCACTCGCGCATGCGCACTAGGAGACACGGGTGCACGCCGGGCACCAATGACAGCGCAGGGCGCGGTATTTAAATCGCTCTGAGCTGTCTCTGGTTGCCGTTTGGTCCTTTCCTGTTCCCTGATCTGTGTACCTGTGTTTTTGATAAGTTGCTGACTCAGATTGCTCCTGACATTGCTGTTCTCTCCTGCCCTGACCCTTGGCTTGCCTGACCTCTCTCCTGGATGCCCCCTGTTGGTTCTGATCTACTGTTGCTGACCTGGCGTGTGACCCGACTATTCTCTGCCCGCTGTTTTGTACTTTCCAGACCCCACGGCTCCCGACCCGGCTCATTTGACACTGTACCTGCTCAGTCATCCATCCATCCTGTCGGGATCGCCCGACCTCCTCATATCAGGCTCTTACTCTGCGGGAGCCCTCGGCGGATACCTCTACCAGTAGTCGCGACCTGGTCTCGGTGCGCTCCAAGTCCATCCCCACCATCAGGGGCCCTGGTGAACAAGTGCTCCGGGACTTAGACTCCGTGCTCTGGAAGCACCTGACCAGTGGATTGCTAGAGGTACCGCCGGGCGGTTCCTTACACCTGTAGTGTAGTATGTTTTATTAAAAAGATAGCAACCACATTAAGCATAAAATCATCAACGGATAAAAAGCACTTACAAAGATGGCTGCTGGACCATCACATGGACGCGGCGGCATGACGTCAGCATGTAGGCTCCTCCCTCAGCACCAGGTATATGTTATTTGTGATGGGAGTAGCAGCAGTGACACAGTGGGTCACCATGATAGAAGGTTATCATCGTCGGGCATCGATCATCATGACTGATGTGGATCTACATCACTGGATAACATGGTTGATGTTGAATTTACATCACTCAATATTGTGGCTTTGTTTTTATTTACTTTTTTCATTTTTTGTGAATGTGCAACAAGGTGAATGAGTATGGGGTACATAGTACCCTTTGTTACTAATTCACAAAAAAAATGTAAATAGTAAATAAAAACACCCACACTGTGAAAAAGTCCTTTATTACAAATTCAAATCCTTGGGCAAGAAAAATAGCATCATTTATATATTTATTTGTTTGCCTGGGGGTCAGCTTTAAAGTTATAAAGATTAGAGAACTTTGCAAGTACAATCCATCATTTTGTTAATGTCTGCGAGCCCAGTTTCTGTCCTAAACAGGCCTTTCTGGGTCCTATGAGCATTGCTGTTTATTCAGAGGATTAGGGTTTGAAAGAAATGGCTTCACTTATTGCAGACCATTCCAGGACTAGTTTGTCATGCAGGAAATAATAATAATCATTTAAGGTATTCTAAATGTCCAATCATTTTATCAACAACACAGGACTGTCAGGCAGGACCCCATAGACTAGGGGTCTGCAACCTTTAAGACATAAAGAGCCACTTGGACCCGTTTCCGAAGGGAAAAAAAGACTGGGAGCCGCAAAACCGTTGCAACATTTAAAACAAATCCGACACTGCATATATTGCAAAAAGCGCTCTGGTCATGAAGGGGGTTTAAGGGCCCAGTAAGCAAAGGGTTAATCAGGGCCACAGTGTATCGTCATAATCACAATCATAGCCTTAGGTAAATATGAGGGCCCAATGTAATCCAAATTATAAATATATTATTATATTATTGTCACTTTTCTATTAATATTTTTTTAACCCCCCTCAGAACTACTTTTCATAGAAAACGTTAAATTAACGTACCTTTTTTTGTTCTTCACTCCCGCGCAGTGCTGTGTTCTTCTTCACGCTCATGCAACGCTAGCTCACGCTGGTTTCGGCTCTGTCACTCCTCCCCCTCGCACACAGGCGGCCTGACGTCACCAGGCACTGTACTCGTGGCGAGGCGGAGCTGAACCACGTTGAGTAGCTACGGCAACCCTATTGCCTGTCACCTGGTGGGCAGTGTGCTCCGGAGCCGCAGCAAAGGTGAAAAAGAGCCGCATGCGGCTCTGGAGCCGCGGGTTGCCGACACCCGCCATAGACAATAGATTATTACTAGATCTGTCAAAACTGGCACCTTCAAACCCAAAGTTTTCTCCCTTTCAGTGTTTGTTTTTTAGCGCTACCTGTGCAGGAGCCACTTGGTAGATTGGGTTCACTGTTCTTCTGCCTCGACTTTGAGAACAACCGACACACCATGTTAAGGAAATGGATACTGCACTGCTACTG
This sequence comes from Staurois parvus, assembly GCF_062004578.1. NCBI lineage: Eukaryota > Metazoa > Chordata > Amphibia > Anura > Ranidae > Staurois > Staurois parvus. The sequence continues at coordinate 11,754,784 of NW_028318143.1, read as the reverse complement.
GGAGCACAAATATAGATGCACAATACTAAGATTCAGTACCAGAAAGCAACCATCAAACTGAATGGTAAATAAACGCAATATATTGTCATAGGTTGCAGTAAATTGCAGTAAATTACTGCAATAACTCCTCTGTAAACAGAAGGCTAAATCCACTTTAGCGTGCAGTCTATATGAATGGCAGTGATTAAATCTAAAACTCCCTAAAGAGGTATATCTTACTATAGGCAACAGGCAAAGTTTTGTGAAGCAGCTAGGTAAGCAGTCCTTAGACCTAGTTCTTTGCCTGGCTAATATTGGGCTCCAGTCTTTACGGTGGTGCACATGAGTACAATCCCAGTAAAGTCTGCATGCAGTAAATAATGTTGCTCGATAGATGGCCACTCAGTCTTTGCTAGTAGTAACAGGTTAATGGCAGCAGTGTCCGCTCACCAGTCCAGGGCAATACAGCAACAGGGGTCTCACTGTTCAGATATCTGGGACTGTCTGGGGTGACTCAACACATGACTGCAGGCTTGTGGTGGGTTGATGTGCACATAAGAGCAGTAATGGTACATCCATAGTATAGTTTCTTCAAACTCCATCTCCCATGATTAAATGCTGCCAACTATCATGTCTCATTAGCTCTTTCTGCCTATCATCTCCCCCTAGTGGATGGAGATGAGGTAGTGTTAACCCTTTCAGCTGAAGTCTATAGGGAGCACAGAGAGCACTGCAGCACAGTATCCTAAATCACTCTCTGTCTCAATCCAAGCACCTGGCTACTGGTGGGTTGATGTGCACATAAGAGCAGTAATGGTACATCCATAGTATAGTTTCACACCACACCAGGTGCACACCAGGCTTGTGGTGGGTTGATGTGCACATAAGAGCAGTAATGGTACATCCATAGTATAGTTTCTTCAAACTCCATCTCCCATGATTAAATAGTATAGTTTCACACCACACCATGTGCACACCAGGCTTGTGGTGGGTTGATGTGCACATAAGAGCAGTAATGGTACATCCATAGTATAGTTTCTTCAAACTCCATCTCCCATGATTAAATGCTGCCAACTATCATGTCTCATTAGCTCTTTCTGCCTATCATCTCCCCCTAGTGGATGGAGATGAGGTAGTGTTAACCCTTTCAGCTGAAGTCTATAGGGAGCACAGAGAGCACTGCAGCACAGTATCCTAAATCACTCTCTGTCTCAATCCAAGCACCTGGCTACAGTTTTATTAGAAGTTTTCCTAGCTTTGCCAAATATTTGAATTGTGGAATATATTCATGTGCATTTTGTGCAGTAACTTGGGAATTCAGAGATTCAACAAGGACATATTAAATGGATTAGTAAAAGATTAAAAGCTTTTTACCTTACCTGGCACCAAGCTTGGACCTTGGGAAAGCTCAGATTAATGAATGTAAATGTGTCAGTCTTCCTTATTAAGAAATGTCTAGAATGGTGTTGTAAATTGGACTATGTGTCCTAAAAGTGTGGAGGAATTTGCATTTCCTATAATTCTCACTTTTTTGCCAATTATACTTTCCCAGCACAGTTATGCCAATTAAATGCATAGAACCTCATTTGTCAATGTATCATATTATTAAAATATGTAGATTGACTTTAAAAAAAAAACAGGTTCGGTGTCTTGCCATTACATTTAAAAAATGTAGGTTTGATTAATTATGTAGCTGTTAAAAGAATATTTTGACTCCATCACATTACAAGATGTTCTGGATTTGTAAAAAAAAAATCTGTTTCCCCAACTAGTCCTTGGGGAACATTTATGCTCCCTTCTCATTGTCACAGGTGGGATAATTAGTAAAGATTTTAAAATGTTGCTTAGACTGTAATTCTGCTTGTGGAAAGCATGCACTGTTGATGAGGTACTGTCACGTGGGCCACCCATTTGCAGCCACATTTTTAACTTCTGTGGCTGCTCATTTATTTGCTAAATTATGCAACAAAATACTCTAATTTCAATCTGAGATGTTGAAATTGTTTGGTAAGATTATCATGCCGACTAGCTGAAAAGTGTTTTGAGAAATGTCTGTGTTGCTCTAGATATTGCCTTGCCCGGATTCATCCTTTCCCCCTTTTTGCTAGTTTTAAAATAATCTGAGCAACTGCCATTTTTGCTCTGTAGGTTTTTATTGCTGTCTGTATCCCCATTTGGGAAATTTGCTCTCACTTCTTTTCTTAATTATCCTTGTCTCTGGGACAGAAACTGAAGGCATATTTTAGAGGTGTTCAAAAAGAAAATGGCAATGGTCACTTGTTTTTCTGAAAACTGTCACAGGTGGGATGTCCTCTTACTTTGGGTAGATTTTCCTTCACCTGCTATTTTGGCTGGAACTTTAATCCTTTTGCTGTTCTCAGTATATTACATCAGCAATATTGCCAGCATGTAGACAAATGTACAAAAGCATCCTGATTCCATGTAGAACAGCTGGGAGTTTGTTTTTTCTGCAAGCTGACAGCTTTCTTTTAGAAGAAGATGTTGAAACCCAATCTTTCCCATAGTACCTAACTTGTCCTGTTCTTTGGCTTACCTGTTCTTCCTGATTGCCTAGAACCTCCATGGAAGGTCCAGGATGAAGACCAGCAGGAGATCAGCGATCCTGGCTTGCCTGTTCATCCCGATTGCCTAGGACCTCCATGGAAGGTCTAGGATGAAGACCAGCAGGAGATCAGCGATCCTGGCTTGCCTGTTCATCCCGATTGCCTAGGACCTCCATGGAAGGTCCAGGATGAAGACCAGCAGGAGATCAGCGATCCTGGCTTGCCTGTTCTTCCTGATTGCCTAGGACCTCCATGGAAGGTCCAGAATGAAGACCAGCAGGAGATCAGCGATCCTGGCTTGCCTGTTCTTCTGATTGCCTAGGACCTCCATGGCAGGTCCAGGATGAAGACCAGCAGTAGATCAGCGAACCTGGCTTACCTGTTCTTCCTGATTGCCTAGGACCTCCATGGAAGGTCCAGGATGAAGACCAGCAGGAGATCAGTGAACCTCCATTCGCTGATCTCTTCTTGGTTGTTTGAACCCTGAAGCATTCAGCTCTGAGCACTTCTGGGTTCTTCTTCCCACAGTCTGCATTCAATCAGCTTCAACAGAGTGCAGAGGTGGCATTAGGGGTCTAATATACCCCTGCTGTCTCCTTAAAGAGGACCTGTCACCTGTACTACACTATCATGAAGGGGGCTTATCCACACCCCTTTGGAAAGTAATAAAGTTAATTAAAAAAAAAAATGAAAAAAGTTAAAAAACCTAATGTTTAACAAAATTTTTTAAAAGCCCCTTGGTCTACATACTGTACATTTGAATGTGAATGAATGCATTGGGTATACATACATATGAACAACATACAACAATTGAACCACACATATTGGGTATCACCACACATGCTGGAGTGAAAACAATAATTCTATATCCATCATTCACTGTTCACTCTTAATCAGGGACGGGCTGACAACTCATGGGGCCCCCAAGCAATAGGGGATCATGGGGCCCCTGTGTCCTTGCCCAAACTCAAGCCTATGAAAAAGGTACCAGGGGCATCTCATGGGGCCCCCTACTGACCCCGGGCCCTCGGGCAGTGCCCAAGTTTCCAAATGGTCAGTCCGCCCCTGCTCTTAATTGATGAGCTGTAAGGCTTTAAAAACGTTGCCCACAGACATTTTTTGTTGCCCTAATTTTTCGCCATCTCACAGGTATGCCCAATTTTGAGGCTTGACAAGTTTGGTATCTACTTACTTCATGCAACCTCAACTTTTACATTTCACTACAAAACTTGGTATTATACAAACAAACATCCAATGGCCGCACATCTAGTAAAATCACCTTTATTTCTTCGTATAGCATATTTCACAAATATGACAGGGATACATGACTCCAGCTAACGCGTTTCACGCTCCACTGGCACTTACATATATATATATATATATACACACACACACATGCAAAGTAAAAAAAAATAATTACTAATTGAAAACACTCATGAAAAAACTTCAGGTTTCAGAAAAAAATCTTCAGGACTAAAAAATGTTCAAGTAGTTGTAAAGGTAAAAGGTTTTTTTTTTACCATTCTCAGCATTAAGGTAAAAATCTTCTGTGTTCAGATCCCCCCCACTCCCTCGAAATACTTACTTCAGTCCAATCTCAATCCAGCTCTGTGCACGAGAGTAGCGGCTCTCTCCACTCTCTTTAGCCTCATTGGACATGGTGGTAGCAGTAGTACTGATTGGCTCACGCTGTGAGGAGAAAGTGGGGGTGGGACCAGGCCACGCTGTGTGTCATTGGACATACAGAGCCCAGCTCAGACTTTCACGCACCTGAGTGCCCCATAGGAAGCGGCTTGATCAGGGTCATTCAGAAGAGGGAAGGACCCAGGAGCTCCGCTGGGGGACCCCAGAAGAGCAGTATTGGGGCTGCTCTGTGCAAAACCATTACACAGAGTAGGTAAGTATGACATGTTTGCTGTTTAAAAAAAAAAAGATTACCTTTGCAATCATTTTAAAGCAAATCTCCATGTTGTTGGCAAACCTCCCTCCCCCTTCCCCCACAGTCCATTATGAAAACATACCTTATATCTAGGTGTCTTGTGATTGGTCACATGATATGTGGGGTCCTCTTCCTCTTCACCAAGGGTGGTTGGTCCTGAATGATGCAGAGTTCTCTGCAGCATTCTCCTGAGAACCCAGGCCAACAGGTGAAATCACAGGGGGTATATTTATGACATCAAAATTGGTTGAATGACACTGAACATCACTCAGCTAAGAGGGGGAGCGTCAACCAAGACCCGTATGTGTGAAAAAAGTGAGAAGAAACACAAATGTCTTCTCTGTAGTGCAGTATCAGAAAGTTTTATTTTTGTTCAGTATTCTAGATCCATCTTTTTTCTAGGACAATTTCCATTAAACTGAAATAAGTTTATCCCAAGCTTTGAGAAAGTGTGAGATTGTTCATGTTAAAAATGTAATTGGCCAATGGATTTTAGATGCTTTTAATCTTAGCTGAATTCTCATATTAAAAAGAACTGGAAGTTGAAAGTGCCCAGAATACTTTTCTTTGAGAAATACCATTGTTTGGACCGTAACACCAAGACCCACTTGAATACAGGTGATGCAAATTGCAGTATCTTTTTCAGCTCCTCTCTTCTGAATGTGACAGGAGATAGCTGCCCTTCCCTCTGATGTACTTCCTACGAGTGCCACACTCTTTTACTTTGCTGTAAAGTCAAATAGGTAGAATCTATTCTCTTAAACCGGATATTTTTATTTTAAGAATGATTTCTGCTGTTACAAAAATCTCTGTGGGGGAAAAAAACACTGGAAATTGATCCAAATAGGCCGGAATTTAGCAAAGTGCCCAATCTAGATGAAAATCATGGAAAAAAGGCAATTTTGTCAATTTTTTATGAAATGAACTACATTTTATACAGATTGTCTGCAAAATGATGTTTGTCCAAATGCAAGTGAAATATCTGAAAGGGAACTTTAGAGCTGTGAATATAATATGCGTTCCGCAAACTGGGAATTAATTATTCAGAGCCACCTACTCTAACAATTCCTGCTTGTACAGATAGCAGTCTAACCCTTCTTTTGAACTCTTTTTCTTCCAAATGATCCTCCATAGTTAGTGCCAAATTTCACTTTGCATTGTAAGAGACGAAGGAACCTGTAGTGCTCTAAGTAAACCTGTTATAAAGCATGGAAATCAACCAGTAATGCTATACAATAGGGAAAAGCTATTTAAAGGAAATTCCCCTCTAATACTATGCGGCTGATTCATTAAAATTGAAGAGTGCAAAATCTGCTGCAGCTGTGCATGGTAGCTAATCAGCTTCTAACTTCAGCTTGTCTAATTATCCTTTGTCAAAAAAAATCCTGGAAGCTGTTTGGTTTCCATGCATATCTGCATATCAAATTTTTATTTTTTGCCAGTTTTGGAAACAAAAGGATCCATTTCTTAATGAATTTCACATTCTGAGTTCAAATATAACAATGAAATTTGTCAATTGGCTCTAGTTTTTCTGTAAACTGAAAGTTTTCTACTATAGGCGTAATGACTACATAATGCACAATAATTATATAGATAGATGTCTTTCCACAAATATAAAGCAAGTGATATTGACTACATAACAAAGCCTAAATGGCATAATATATTGCATAGGATTACCAAGAAAAATTATAGCCATAAGCTAAGTTGAATCATTTTAATACTTAGGATTCTCACTAGTTTTGTCTTCAGTTTGTGTCGGTTTTGCTTCTCTTGGCTTTTCTCTTGTATTCGAGGAAAGGTTCTATCTCTTACAACTGTCCAGCAATAGTCAGCAAGCATTGATGGGCTCCATTTACCTTGATATCTTCTTTCCATAGCTGCAATGTCTTGATGGAAGCGCTCTCCGTGTTCATCACTCACTGCTCCACAGTTTGGTGGGAAAAAATCCAGATGCGAATGTAGAAAATGAATTTTTAGAGACATGTTGCAACCCAGATTTCTGTAAGTCTGGATGAGTTTTTCTACCACTTTCTTATAGTCTGGTGTTTTATTGTTTCCAAGAAAATTTGATGTCACTGATACAAATGCTGTCCAGGCAGCCTTTTCCTTTCCACGCAACAGAGAAAGAAACTCATCATCATGAATAAGTTTACGAATCTGTGGCCCAACAAAGACTCCTTCATTTATTTTTACAGCACTAAGTGCTGGAAATTTGCTAATCAGGTACTTGAAACCTGCTTTATTCTTGTCCATTGCCTTAACAAAGTTTTTCATTAATCCCAACTTGATGTGTAATTAAGGTAATAAGATCCTATTGCTGTCTACAAGTGCTGGATAGTTAACATTTTTTTCTCCAGGCTGCAATGACTGGCGTAATGGCCAGTCTCTTTTGGCATAGTGCATTTCTCTCGCACGACTGTCCCACTCACAGAGGAAGCAGCAGTACTTAGTATATCCACCTTGAAGTCCAAGTAGGATAGCAATCACCTTCAGGTCACCACAAATCGACCATTGATGTTCGTCATAGTTGATGCACCTTAAAAGCTCTTTCAAGTTTCCATACGTTTCTTTCATTGAAACTGCGTAAGCAACTGGAACTGACGGCAGCTGATTGCCATTATGGAGCAAAACAGCTTTAAGACTCGCCTTTGAAGCATCAATCAACAGCCTCCACTCATCGGGATCATAGCATACGCCGATGGCTGAGATTAAACCATGAACATTGTTACATACAGCAATATCACCTTCCTGGACGAAGAATGGGATCAGATCTTTCTGACGATGACGGTAGAAAGACGTACAAACATCACTTGCTAGGAGATTCCACTGTTGTAGTCTTGACCCCAAAAGCTCTGCCTTGTTCTTCGGAAGATCCAGGTCTCTGATAAGATCGCTGAATTCCACTTGTGTAATGAGGTGTGGTTCAGTGGGTGTGGATGGAAGAAAGTCTGGGTCATGTGAGGTTGACGGTTGATGACTACACGCTTCAGGTTCTTCCTCACTTGACTCAACCACGAAGGATTCTGGTGCTTTAGGAATTGGTAGCCCCTCTCCATGAGGAACTGGACGTATTGCCGATGGAATATTTGGATAGTGCACAGATAACTTTTTCTTCTTATTTAGCCCTTTTACAATTGGAGGCACCATACAAAAGTAACAATTACTAACATGATCTGTTGGCTCTCTCCAAATCATTGGCACAGCGAAAGGCATAGATGCCTTTTTTCCATTCAACCATTGCTCCAGTGCCGTCCCACAAGAATTGCAGCATATATGTGGTGCCCAGCTCTTGTCCTGGTCTCCTATCTTGCAGCCAAAATACAAGTTGTAGGCTTTCTTAATCATTCCTGTTATCCTCCTTTTTTGTGAGATAAAAGTTATTTCACCGCAGATATAGCAGAAATTATCTGCTTTATTCACACAAGTTCGAGGCATTACTGAGTAGCCTATATAAGCATAAAACGAAATGTAAAGACGCTGTCGAACTACAATCAGCTACAGATACTGCAGCTTTTATGCAGTGAAGTGATGCAATTAAAGGATAATATTGCATCATCTCAGTATACATGCAATTTTCTATTGGTCACCAGTATCAATTGCGCAATATGCAGCTGAAGTTGCATCATAATTTTGAATGGCTTACGTCATTAGATGGGTGAATATATCATGGAAACTAGAGCCAATCAACATTTTTTAGGGTCATTTTCGTTTTCAGCACCCGAAAATTATGTAAGATTAGCTAATTTTATGCCCAAAACTTTTTACCTGTTGAACAGTGTTATCCTTTGTCAAAAAAAAACCTGGAAGCTGTTTGGTTTCCATGCATATCTGCACCAGATTTTGCACTGTCCAGCTTTATTAAATCAACCCCTATGTTTTCAAAGATACCAAAATATTAAGCCATAAAATGGATTAGAATCCAACTCTGCAACCCCATCATTTGTCATCCCCTTTCCTTGGAGCACACTCACCCAACCCTTGTAATTTTTCAATGGGTCTATGATCTGGTAATGTGAATTCATGGCTCCTCTTCTTCCTTTGCAAGTGGACAGGTCTTGAATGCTAATGCTAATGTAATCATATTGTGCTATTATCAGCAGCTTTCTTCTGTGACTCCAAGGTAGCGTAACAGTGTTCCCCCAGAGGGAGGATTCCTGATGCCTTGCACTTACAGAAAGTTGGTTGAAACACACTGGGGATTATTCAAGCCAGAAGTGGAGTGAAACCTAGGAGCAGATGAGGATGTAGTGCAGTACTTGAGCATAAAGAGAGGATGAATACTGTTCTGAAATAACCTTTTTAACCATTTTGCTGTCAGAGCTTTTTTTTTTTCCATTTTGTGCACACACATATTAACTTGCACAGGTATTTGTTTGTTCATGTTTTTAAATAAACATAAGATAGGTTACACTTGAAAATCATGATATTGGTATTTGTAGCCTTGCACCTAACTTCACCCACATGGAAGAAAAATATATTTGAAATGAATTTTAAAAATATTCTCCCCAAATATATTGACATATATTTGAAATACTACCATTGTGGCCATATTCAATATATTTTTTATATATATATAGCACAGTGGCTTAATGGTTAGCACTTCCGCCTGGCAGTACTAGGGTCGTTGGTACGAATCCCAACCATGGCACCACCTGCCTGGAGTTTGCATGTTCTCCCTGTGCCTGCGTGGGTTTCCTCCGGGTACTCCGGTTTCCTTGCACACTCCAAAGACATGCAGGTAGCTAATTGGATCCTGTATAAATTGTCCATAGTATCTGTATGTATGAATGTGAGTTAGGGACCTTAGATTGTACACCCCTTGAGGGTTAGGGACTGATGTGAATGTACAATATATATATATGTATATATATATACATATATATATATGGTGCTGCGTAAAAATTGACGTTGCTATATAAGTACCTGAAATAAATATATATTTATGTATATTGTATGTTGAAATGCATTTTTATTACAACATATATGAAAAATATTTTTTAAAATACATTTTCAAATATACTGTAAGTCTTTAAAAATACATTTAATCTACATACTTGGATTGCATTTACAAATATATGTAAAAATATTTTCATATATTTTGTAATATATAAAAATGCATTTCAACATGCAGTGTGTGTATGTGTATATATATGTATATATATATATATATATATATATATATATATATATGTTTATATATATATATATATATATATATATATATATATTGAATACGGTCAAAATTGTAGTATTTCAAATATATGTCAATATAATTGGGAAGAATGTTTTTAAAATATATTTAAAATATATTTTTCTTCCATGTGGGCATCCTTTGGCTTTAAGCAAATCTGTGCTTTGCCTATTCATGTCAAACTAGTAGGTTTGCTTTAATCCATCATTCACCTCCTGTATATATTTATAATTGCCTCACTGTCACATCATACTGTATTGTGAGATAAAGAAAATGCCCCATTCTGGGTATGGAGGAACATATGACTCCCTCAATGTGACATTGATTGGCCAGTAAGCACTGTAACATAATGAATCTATATTCCTGTAGAAGTAGCAATGATTATCTTACACAGGACTTACCCTTGCTCCCAGCAGCCAAAAGTGTGACTTTATACACTATAAGCACATGTACTGTACAGTATGTGTACAGAGCGTGTTATCGTATTTGTAGTCCAGTGCAGCAATTGATCCTCTTCTACTTGTGTCACCATCATCAGGCAGTGTTTTTTTCATAGCATTGCTAACAATTGTTATTCATACATATGGATTTTTATTGATTTTTATTGTTCCTACATACTTTTCTGTTATCCATTTCCCTCCTTCCCCCTATTTATTCATTTATTTATCTCTCATGACATGGAATTATTACAGGATATAGAGGCCAATAGATATGGAGTATTAGAAGATCTGTACACGGTACTTCCCCCTACACTTTTTACGCCTAAACCCACACTCCCTAACGCCATTCAGAAATATGTTAGTAGTCTTTTTAAGAAATTAGAAAGGTTTGTCTCACTTGTTAATCACCAGTGGTGGGACAAATATTTTTTTACAAACATATCTCACCTAAAAGATTACCCCTAGAGGCCTAAGAATATTAAAACCTGTTCTTACATACCTCAATTTGGAGCCTAGGTCATCTCCACCTGTGAGACAGCTCATTAGAACACCAATCCACCATCCCCATGCTATTAAACAGAAAAACAGGACTCCTCTCAAGACAAATGATAACAGCTAAAGCCTATTAATTCTGCACATCTATGCATTAACAACTAAAACAAGGGGAAACAGACTAAGTCCAACCATCTAGGGAGGACTGTACAATCATTTGATCATCGCACTAGGGTCATGGCTATAACTGTTCCCACATCACATTCAACAGGTACAGGTACAGAACAACACTCCCCCATGAATACTAACCCTCTACAGGTTGGAAACACAATTCAGACTATAACCCCAGCTACTAGTACAAACATGGCCCCACCTATCAATTCACCCCCCACTGAATCTATTTACACAGCTACCCATATAATTATCCATCTCCCTCTCATTCTTCTGATTCCAATCCTCCTTTTTTAGGACACAGCCCCCCCCCCCCCAGCAACTCACAAAAAAGAAAACACGCAGAATAGGCTGTAGGGGGGGACGAAATAGACTATAAAAATCTTTAATTTGTCAATCCATAACCTATCCGATATTGAGATCTCCCTATTAAACCGAGGTCTTAACTTTGCACCCACCGCCCCACCCAATTTGTTATACTCTTTAAAGATCTAAACAAATTTATTCATAATCTTACTCTCAAATTATTTTTTCACATGCAATCCCTCAAAAATAGGGAAGACCCAGACACACCCGATAATCATACATCCAGCCCATTATCATCTCTGGAACTGGAATGTCTGGAAATCCTGGAACAACTGTATCTTGATTCCTACCCCAGCACTCCAGACCCCTGTGAGCTTGATTTAGCCCGTATCACTCAAAACTCAAACATTACCCTTCCTGTAATACATACTACTCTTAAGCTTCAATCAGTTTTTTTCCATCACACGCCAAAAGCCCTTTATGTAGAAACATTGTACAGAGTAGTATACGCGGACTTCAATAAATTATGTGTACAGCCACCGGAAAAAAAGATACTCACCCATGAATTTTAAACCAAAAGAAAGAGATGCTGTTAAAATCTTAATGGAGGATCCGGATATTATTTTTAACTTCTTCCCATCCACCCATTACCTCATGCTAATGTCCTGATCATCACCATACCCCATACCAGCGTCCTGATCACTGCCATATGCCATACCACAGTCTGGCATTTTAGGATCAATTTTCAAATATATATCCCATAGTTTGTAGACTCTATAACTTTCACACAGACTAAATAATATAAACTGTTTTGGGTTATTTTTACCCCAAAAATGTAGCAGAATACATTGTTGCCTAAATTTATGAAGAAAAATTATCTATTTGCAAAATTTTATAACAAAAACTAAGCAAAAAATTATTTGTTTTGTGAAAATGTTTAGTATATTTTCATTCATATAGCAAAAAAAATAAAAAACCCAGTAGTGATCAAATACCACCAAAAGAAAGCTCTATCTGTCTCAAGGGATACAAATGTCATATGGGTACAGTTTTGCATCACTGAGTAATTGTCACTCAAAGTGTGATAGTGCTGAAAGATGAAAATTGGCCTGGACTGGAAGGGAGTGAAAGTGTTCGGACTTGAAGTGGTTAAATTGGCAGACAAGGGAGGTGGCATTGTCCTCCTTAATAGATCAGATTATTTAAAAGAGGCTTCTAGGCTGTTATAAGACACCCATACTTACAAGAATCTACATAAGGATCCATTGCCTGAATACAAATTGGAAGAATCACGACTATTGACCATGGCACTACAGCAGGGGAATATAGACAAACACGAAGCCTCCTTTTTGTTAAAAAAAATTTGCAACACTCCGTATTTTTATTTTTAACCAAAAATACACAAAAACCACACCAACCCTCTTGGTAGACCAATAGTGGCAGCCATTGGCAGTAATACTAGTGGTTTCTCCAATATGTATATATTTTCTTACAACCTCTTGTGAAGATGGATGGAGCCAAATACAGGGCAATCTTAGCAGAAAACCTGTTAGAATCTGCAAAAGACTTGAGACTGGGGCGGAGGTTCACGTTCCAGCAGAACAATGACCCTAAACATACATTCAGAGCTACAATGGAATGATTTAGATCAAAGCATATTCATGTATTAGAATGGCCCAGTCAAAGTCCAGACCTAAATCCAATTGAGAATCTGTGTCAAGACTTGAAAATTGCTGTTCACAGACTCTCTCCACCCACTCTGACAGAGCTTGAGCTATTTTGCAAAGAAGAATGGGCAAAAATTTCACTCTCTAGATGTGCAAAGCTGGTAGAGACATCCCCAAAAAAAGATTTGCAGCTGTAATTGCAGTAAAAGGTGGTTCTAAAAAGTATTGACTCTGGGGGGCTAAATACAAATGCATGGCACACTTTTCACATATTTATTTGTACAAATTGTTGAAAAACATTTATCTTTTTTTTCTACTTCACAATTATGTGCCACTTTGTGTTGATCTATCACAAAAAATCCCAAAAAAATACATTTACGTTTTTGGTTGTCACATGACAAAATTTGGAAAATTTGAAGAGGTATGAATTCTTTTTCAAGGCACTGTAGTTTAGCCAATTTCTGAGAAGGAATTTGTGGAATGTTAGGGTGTGATTTTAATGTATTTTTTGTACACTCTGTTTTTACATTCTCTTAAACAAATAATAGACAACAAAGTGTAGAACTGTGAAAAAAATAAGCTCACGAACTGTTTTGCCACTTTTCCAACTGTTTTGACAGTTGGTACAAAGTTGAGGGCTCAAGCTTTATTTTTTAAGGATTACACTTTCCTACAGCTTTTAGCTCATCTTTAGCTGTTACTTCCACCAGTTAATTCAGGCATATTACTGCTTAATAAAGAATTTGGTGCCACAGCCAAAACTATGTAAAAAAGTCTTGTTTAAGTTGTGATCAAATTGGGTCCAGCTCCCCATGCCCTTTTTTGAAAATCCCTATTAGCCTTAAAAATTAACAGGATTGATTTTCAGAATTTATCCCCCGTAGACTTCAATTGGGTTCAGTTTTATGTTTGCAGTTTTTTGAATTCACAAAGGGTGGGGTTTTTCCCCCATGGCTACATTCGCTAATAACAGAAAGTGCCCAAACAAGGACCTTTATGATAGAGTCCCCAGGTATTATTGTCATAAAAATAAATAATAAAAGCTAAAATAGCTTTTAAAATTACATTGTCATATTAAACATTATATGACATTTTAATGACTGGGTTTGGATCTATTTTAAACAGCATCAAAAATGCATTTCAGCCTCTGATTTCTTCTGATCTTATTATATCCTCATATATATATATATATATATATATATATATATATATATATAAAAAAATACACAGTAAATGTGATATGAAAAAGGCATACAGCTGCCAGCATACAAAATACAAAGCCACTAATGTGTTCTGCCCTGTGCTATGAGCTACTGCCTAATAATGGTGCCATTGCTAGCCGAGAGAAAATATGGCTGTCAAAACCAGTGGTACCAAGTTCATTATCCTCCACATTGCAGTTGCATTACAGGGATAAATCTTTCTTTATTTTAATTTTTTTTATAAGCCTGAATTACATAGTGAACCAAATGCATGTTGTTTAATTCTGGAAACAAGCAGTATCCTCAGGATATGCATGAATGCCTGCAGTACATTAGTAATTTGCTAATACCCTATTACATTCTGGCCTGGGAGAAGCACCAGGGAAAATTGCCAGTCATTTTCTGGAGGTCCGAGGGGGACTGAAAAATGAATTAAGAATTCCACAATATTAGTAGCTGAGATTGTCAAATACAGCTCAGCTTGAAATACATTAATTCAATGCACAAGTCTATTGTGTATGCATTGGAAACAATGTATCATTTCCCTCTAGTGAGCTACAGTCTTTACTTTAGGATTTTCCATTGGGAAAAGGAAGTGTTGATTTTATTTTTTACTGAGTGGTTTATGAGTCGGTCCTGTCACTGTGCCCTGGACTTATAACAATATAATTCTGTATGTCTAAGGAAAACACAGCCAATGGTACTGCCATGTCAAATATTTTAATTTTATGGTTTGGGAATTTTTACATATATATTTGTGAATGTAATTACGTTTTTATGCAAGTCTATTTTTTATTTTTGAATAGTGGGCTTGTAAAGGGGGTCTCTACTTTTGGTAGTTAAGAAAAAGAAAAAAAAATCTTTAACATGGTTAAAACTTCAGCCAATTTTCAATTTTCTTTTGGTTTTGTGTAGAGTGGGAAGAGTTAAAGTAGAACTCCAATGAAAAAAAGTTTTTCTTCATATGGATTCCCCCTCCCTCCTGTTCCACTTTCCCTCTTTCTATGAAACATGTCATCACGCAGGCTGGGCTCATAGTACTCCAGGAAGGATGAAAAGGATGTACTGGTGACATCATTGTACTGAATCGGTTGTTTTTTTATTATTAAAAAGGCCAGAGGTGAGGGGAGGAAGCCTGCCTAGGAATGCTTACTTCTGTAGTCTGATATCTGCCTATGAAGCATGATGATATTTATTGCAGGTACTTATATAGCACTGCTGATTATCTCAGTGATTTACAGTGGGTGTAGAAAGCCTGAAATGAAGACAAACACAGTTTTTGTTTTATCCAGCTATATTTGCTGTAGTGCAACTGAACCAAACAATCAACTATGGGTGGCAAGGCACAGTCAAAAGCTCTCTGGGATAAAGTTGTGGACAGGCACAAAGCAGGAGATGGTTACAAAAAATTGTCAAAGGCTTTATCAATGCCTAGAAGAACAGTGAATTATATTATTAAGAAGTGGAAGGTATTTGGTACAACACAGACCCTCCCTGGATCAGGCCTTCTCTCGAAACTGGATAAAAGATGCCAGGAGGAAACTGGTCAGAGAGGCTACCAAGAAGTCTACAGCAACTCTGAAGCAGTTGCAGAAAGTTGTGACAAACAGTGGTCATTGTGTGCATCAACAATATCAGGAATTATCCACAAGTGTGGCTTGTATGGGAGGGTTGCAAGAAAAAAGTGACTCCTCAAAGAAGGCCACATGAAGTCACAACTGAGCTTGGAAAACGGTGTTATGGTCAGTTGAGACTAAAACTGAATTATTTGGCCTCCATACTAAACTATATGTCTGATGGAAATCCAATACAGGTCACCATCCAAATAACACCATTCCTACAGTAAAGCATGGAGGTGGTAATATCCTGTTATGGGGGGTTTCTCTTCAGCAGGGACCAGATCACTTTTCAGGACAGAAGGAAAAATGGATGGGGCAAAATACAGTAACATTCTTGGAAAATCTTCTGCCCTCTGCCAGAAATTTGTCAAATTTGTCACCCAAGCCAATTTGTGATCCTTGGTATACACACTGTAGCCTTCCAGATATGATATGAAAATGCAATAGTTGGACGATGTTATTGTATGTAGCACTACCCCCTTAGGGATTGATGATGAATTTGGTTCCCCTAATAGTCCTGCACAGCCGGTCAATTAGCATTTTCCACACAGCTTTCATCCACAGACAGAAAGGGGTGTATAGGAAACCCAAGGGAACTGAAACCCAAGGACAACTTCCTGAACTATTCACAGCTTCGTTTTTCTCTGACACACAGTCACTGTTGGAGTGCTAGCCAGCAGCTCCAGTTGTATTGCCCCAGACTCTAGATGAACTCCTCTTCACCCAGCAATCTGAAGATTTTCTTCCTGAGTGGGAGATCTGGCTCCCATTCCCTTAAGTAAGGTGCACAGTCACTAGCAAATGGATAATCTGGTTTCCCACCAGAGTGCTCCTTCTCCTATCCGCCCAAGGGGTGTAGGTGTACTCACTCAGATCCTCTCCTGCACACCTTGTGGAATGGCTACCAGGCCTACTAGCTGGACTGCTCTTTCTTTGCCACACAGGTGGTCCTCTCTCAGGGGCCAGTGAGTCCTGAGGTTTCTTCCTTTCCAGCTTCAGGCTCGCAGGGAGGCCCCATCCCAGCAGGCCTCCTGGTAGCCTTCCTCCTCCAGCCTCACATCTTCCTGCTTCTCATTCCTCTCCCATCACCACTCTCCTATTCCTGCTACTGAGCAGACTCCATCACCTCTCAAGGGAGTCCAGCCCCTTGCCAAGCCTCCTTTTGGGGATTTGCTGAGACCCCTCAAAGGTGCAGCCAACCACTCCTCAGATCCACCCACTGCCTCCAATGCCCTTCTCCGGAAGCCTCAGAGCAGGGGAAATTTCAAAGGGGCTGGCCTGCAGAGTCTCTCAGCCCTGACCCGAATTCAACCCCTCTGGCTATTGCACCTGAGCTGCTATTTAGCTCCTGTCTATCCATTAGGGATCTAGCTTCACCTAGTGTAACTAGGAAGGTGCTACATGTACAGTATAGTTGACCACCTGTGAATGGAATTAAGGGCAAGGCTTTGAGTTTAAAGGAGTCAAGGTTATAGTTAACAGAGTTTTACTATGATTAGTTCCTCAGGTGCTCAGAGGTAAAATTACCTCTTAAACAATAATGGTGGTTGCAGTCTTGGTATCATAGTAAGGAACTGCACTTTGTAAAGTGCACAGTCTATTTGCCTTTAGTAAATTAACCCCTATGGTAGCTGTATTCATAGTTGGGCACATCCTTTCATTTTATTTTCTGTAGTTCTGGAATATGATTACAAGAATAATATTGCCATGTAATTTTCCTGTTTTGTTTATTTGATCAGGTACCCTTAGCAAAATCTAAATTTGCTCTTCATTTTAAATCACACTGTGAAGTGCTGCAAGTTTCAGATGTTCATGCTGTCTCTCACTGTACCTGATCCCCCTTCCAGTGTTTTGCCCAGCATGCTGGTAGAAAGGCAGCTCATACAACATTCGTTTCTGCTTTCACTCCCCAGAATTTGGCAGAAGAAAGAATTTGCTCCCCCTGTTATCTTTCTAACTTCAGTAATAAAAACAGTGTCTCATGTTAACTTTAGACAGTCTGGTGTGGGATGGTAGATTCGCTTTGAGGCTGAGGATAGCAATAAAAAAGGATCATTGGTGTATAGTTCATTTTATATCTCTTTACAGTCTAATTTGCGTAATAGGAATACATTTACATATACAAATCGAGAATGGAGAATGGATTGACATATGCTGGAATTCTCCTTTTTAGCTACGCAGGCAATATCCACTTGAATAAAAAAAAAAGTCTGAAACAACTCTTGCAGTTGTGCAGTAAAATTAAATTGGTAACCTGCTTCCTAGTCTGTTGGGACCCAGGTTCATCTTAAACTGTTGAGCAGTGTCAAAGGACACTTTAAATCTCTAAAAGTTTCTCTCTCCAAATGCACATATCTGCAAACCTGCAAACCTCCTTTCTATAATCCCAGCACACTCCATTTCCTAGCTCTTCTTTTTTCATGTACCATTATCTGGCAACCACCTCTCTCAATGTTCTCTTTTCTGGCCTCGCCTCTTTCTACGCCTCTTTTTGTGCCCCCCTCCACTTCTCACTATGCTTTCGCCCTATCTTTCTTTGTGGCCAATAATCTATCTCCCTACTCGCTCCCTGTTCTTTTTCCTGGTGGCCACCTATATTTGTTTCTTTTTTTTGCTTAATTTCACTTAATATAGCTGTGTTGCATTCTCTTGTCTCACCTTTCTTGGTGTCCCATCTTTTGCTCTGGTCCTACCTGGCTATGTGTCCACTGCCCTGGCCCCACCTCTCTGTGTTGCCTTATTGGGTCTCACCTCTCTCCATGTCCCTTTCTCTGGCTCCCTCCTTTCTTTTGTCACTCTTTCTGGTCCAACCTGGCCATATGTCACCATGTCTCTTTGTTCGCTCTTCTAGCTCCATCTCTCTCCCTGTCCTCTTCCCTGGCCCCCACCCCTCTTTATGTCACATGTTCTGGTCCTACCTGGCTGTGTTCTCTGCAATTACCACACATGTGTGCTCTGTTATCTCACCCCCCCCACACACACACACATCTTTTTGTGCCACTTTCTTACCTGGCTATGTATCCTCTGCTATGGCTCCATTTCTCTCCTTTTCTGAAGCCAGCACACCTCTGTTGACTCTTCCTAGCTCTACATCCACACCCCTTTCTTCTTTTATTTTATTTTTTTTTATATTTTCCTCCATTCATTGATTACATCTCCCTATCTTTACCACTCTTTCTTTGTCTACTTGGAAAGGAGCAGGTATGCAAAAAGTGTAGATGGAACACTGAAATGGATACATGGAGTAGTGTTTGTGGTTAAACCTCTTGGAAAGTGTTGAGAGGGGAAGTTCCTTTATAAGGTAAGGGTGTAGCTGGACTAGTTCTTTATTTCAATTACTAAGGGATGTTGACCATGTAGTAAAAAAAAAACTTCCACTTTTTCTCATCATAATTTTTCTTCTACCTCTCCAGTGGATTGAGATCACTTCTGACAATGTTGTAGTCCTCGTTAAACATTTCCAAGGTGCCTGCAATGTATTTAAATGAACAAAGCCTAATGTGACAGAATCAGCTCATCCATCTGATCAGTTATGAAGAGAAATAAAATGCCAGCGCAATAAATCCCCTCATTGGAAAATCAGCGCCTTTTCATTCTCTCCCGTTATGTCTTTCACTTACCACTAAAACAGAGATATAGCGACTCGAAAACTCCACTTTGTTAGAGAAGAATGAGAAAGTGGTGATTTGACATTTTGGTTATTTTTCCTTTAGATTTAAAGCACAGTATATAAATGGCATTATATTTCACTTGCCAGTTAAAGTGAAACGTCGTTATAAAGCACAGGATGCATTTTTTGCCTTATGCATCAAGCTAATTTAATGCAAATTTGTAAAGCGTTAATGCAGTTTTCAGTACTTTCTAAGGCTTTCTTAATGCTTACAACATACGACAAGATCTGTTTTTCCTTGCTTTGCGCCTGTTGGCTTGTTTCACTATTAATCAGGAAAATTTGCAGGTATTTGAGCATGACTAATGATACATTTTGAGTATGTGTGCTTCAAGTGAAAATGTCAGCTTTTACTTTACATATTCACTAATTCCTGCAGTGAACGTCTCTGAATTAAATGACGATTCTGTATTTAATTATGAATCAGTACTGAGTTGCAAAATTCTCCAAGTAACAAATTGTGGGTTAGAAGTATACATTTATGTTGTATACATAGAAATATCCTTCAAGTGGAATGTCATGCAAACAGCTGAAATCGTTATATATGTGACATTTTTTATTTGCTGTAGGATATTTAATTCTCCTCAGCCATATAATTCACACAACCCTAGCTCAATGTATAACCAGGAATAAGACTTCATTGTCTACAGGGGATGGATAGGCTGCCAGTGCCAGCATTGATACAAACAGATTTAAAAAGACCTTATTGGGTCATAACTCCAGTAGGTTGTTTCTTCTTGTTTGTTCCAGTGCTGCAGCCTTGCAAAGCCTTTTTGACATTTAGTACTTCTGGGAGTGTTGAGTGCTTGTTTCAGTGCTACTCATTGGTTATATCTATGGACCCTCCTGTGACAACTCAAGAGTGACATAAGAGGTCAGAGGAAGAAACCAGCCAAAGGGGCTTTCCAAGGCAGCAGCACTAAAATGAAGAAAAGGTAGGATGAAACGGGTTGATAGAGAGGTTGGTACATGATGCCATTGTGAGGGACCATGTGACTGTGGCTGCTGCTTTGTAGTTGAGTGGGCCTTATTACAGATATGTGATTGGCCTATGTGATGCTCTGGTATACCTCCTGTAGGTGAAACTTTTTTTTGAGCAATTCTGAACCCCTGGGATTCATTTTTTGGATCTGACCTGATCTTTGTATACATTTGCACTATTTTTTCTATATATGCAGTGTGTAGCAGGTGGTATATCCCCTTTTCATATCTAGTGGACCCTTTTCCACTATTGTACATAAGTGAGAATGACCTGCATGATCTCTAATATAGCATGCATTTAAATCTTGTGGAACCCTGTTTTGATTGCTATTTAGGTATATATTGAAAGGAGTGGATCCGGAAGAAGTTAATTTAATGTGAAACGTGTTGATCCAGAACACCAATCTGGGGTATATATATACTGTGTATATATATATATATATATATATATATATACACTGCTCAATAAAATTAAAGGAACACTTTTTATTCAGAGTATAGCATCAAGTCAATTAAACTCCTGGGATATTAATCTTGTCATTTAAGTAGCAGAGGGGGTTAATCAGTTTCAGCTGCTTTGGTGTAAATGAATTTAACAAGTGCACTAGATGGGCAACAATGAGAGGACCCCCAAAAAAGGAATGGTTTCACAGGTGGAGGTCACTGACGGTTTTTCCCTACTCATCTTTTCTGACTGTTTTTCACTAGTTTTGCATTTGGATAGGGTCAGTGTCACTACTAGTAGCATTAGGCGATACCTGGAGGTTGCACAGGCAGTCCAACACCTAAAGGATGACACTTCAATACGTGCCATTGCCAGAAGGTTTGTTGTGTCTCCCAGCACAGTCTCAAGTGCATGGTGGAGATTCCAGGAGACAGGCAGTTACTCTAGGAGAGCTGGATAGGGCTGTAGAAGGTCCTTAACCAATCAGCAGGACCAGTATCTGTTTCTTTGTGCAAGGAGGAACAGGATGAGCCCTGCCAGAGCCCTACAAAATGACCTCCAGCAGGCCACTGGTTTGAATGTCTCTGACCAAACAATCAGAAACAGACTTCATTAGGGTGGCCTGAAGGCCCAATGTCCTCTAGTGGCCCTGTGCTCACTGCCCAGCACCATAGAGCTCAATTGAAATTTTCCATTGAACACCAAAATTGGCAGGTCCACCATTGGCGCCCTGTGCTTTTCACAAATGAGGGCAGGTTCACCCTGAACACGTGACAGCTGTGAAAGGGTCTAGAGAAGCCATGAAGAATGTTATGCTGCCTGTAACATCGTTCAGCATGATCGTTTTGGTGGTGGGTCAGTGATGGTCTGGGGAGGCATATTTATGGAGGGATGCACAGACCTACGCTGGTGCAATGGGTCCTGGGTTCCTGGTACACTACAATGCCTGACCCCATGTGGCGAGAGTATGCAGGCAGTTCCTGGAGGATGAAGGAATTGATACTGTTGAATGGCCCCCACGCTCGCCTGACCTCAATCCAGCAGAATACCTCTGGGATATCATGTTTCGGTCCATCCGATGCCGTCAGGTTGCACCTCAGACTGTCCTGGAGCTCAGTGATGCCCTGGTCCAGATCTGGGAGGAAATTCCCCAAGATACGATCCATCATCTCATTAGGAGCATGCCCCAACGTTGTCAGGCATGCATACAAACACATGGGGGCTATACAAACCATACAAACTACTAAGTACCATTTTGAGTTACTTCAGTGAAATTTCAGCAAAATGGACTAGCCTGCTGCATCATTTTTTCCCTTTTATTTTCAGACTGTTTTTGAATTCAGTCCTCTGTAGGTTGATAATTTTCATTTCCATCAAACGATGGGGCATCCTTACGTTCCTAACACATTACCCAGTCCATATCAGTATAGATATCCAGCATGATATTTTTCCCCATTGAGATATGATGTGTTTTCAAAGTGTTCCTTTAATTTTTTTGAGCAGTATATATACCGTATATATACCGTATTTTCCGGCGTATAAGACGACCCCCTACTTTTCCTGTTAAAATGTAGTGTTTGGGCTATACTCGCCGTATAAGACTACCCCTCTTCCAATTGCACACCAGTGGGAAGAATCGCGCCCCATCATTGGTGTCAGTGGGAGGAATAGTTTCCCATCATTAGTATTAGTGGAAGGAATAGTGCCCCATCACTAGTATTAGTGGGAGGAATAGTGCCCCATCATTAGTGTCAGAGCGACGAATCGTGCCCCATCATTGGTGTCAGTGGGAGGAATAGTGCCCCATCATTGGTATCAGTGGCAGGAATAGTGCCCCATCATTAGTATCAGTGGGGGGAATAGTGCCCCATCTTTGGTGTCAGTGGGAGGAATCTGTCAGGACAGGAGCTGGGGAACGGACAGGCAGGCCTAATAACAATGTAACGCACTGGCTGACGACAACCACCACCCACAGACCGAAGTCCCTCAGGGCGCAGAGTCTAAGTCCCAGGCTGCCCTTCACCAGGGCCCCTGATGGTGGGGATGGACTTGACGCAGCCAGGAACCAGGTCACGGCACCCGAGACACCTCAGTTGCGGTAATGGCCGCTGCCAATGGCATGTAGCTGGTGGAAAAGACAATAGAGTAGTCAGGCAGGCCGGGTCGACAACAACGGGACAAAACGGTACAGGACAGCAGACGAGAATCACAGGTCACGAACCGGGTTCAGCAACAGAGGGTCAGATCAAAGGAGAACACAAAGAATAGTTAAGTCACAAGCCGAGTCAGATTCCAGGAGAGTCACGAGAGTCAGAACAGAGTTATAGCAACACAAAGACACAATACACAAGTGCAAAGAGCATGTGCGGACCACAGGCTTATATGTAATCAGCCACACCCCTCTGGGGGATGGACCTCAGAGACCTGAAGGCATAAAAGATTCCCACCATGCTCAGCAGAAATCCAAGATGGATGCCAGCACATGGAGTAACATAACCTCTGGGAAAAGGTAGGACCTTGACAGAATTGTGCCCCATCATTGGTGTCAGTGGGAGGAATAGTGTCCCAACATTGGTGTCAGTGGGAGGAATAGTATCCCATCATTGGTGTCAGTGGGGGGTGGAGGAATAGTGCCCCATCATTGGTGTCAGTGGGGGGGAGGAATAGTGCCCCATCATTAGTGTCAGTGGGGGGGGGGGAATAGTGCCCCATTGTTGGTGTCAGTGGGGGGGAGGAAAAGTGCCCCATCATTGGTGTCAGTGGGAGGAATAATGCCCCAATGATGGGGCACTATTCCTCCCACTGACACCAATGACACTTGCTGACCCCTCTTCCAGTACGGTGCTGCTGCAGCCAGCATATGTGGTTGCAGCAGCACCTCTGTATGGCACACTTACCAGCCGCTCCTTCACTCAATTTTCGTGGGGCCGCTCGGCTCCGCCTCCTCGACGGTGATTGGCCGCCTGTGTGCCTGGCGGCCAATCACCAGTGAGGAGGCGGAGCAGCCGCGCGAACATCCAGTAGCCAAACCGAATGAAGGAGCAGCCGCGCTTCCTGGACCGGATCGTCGTGGGACCGGAGCCAGGTAAGAAACAGCAGCCCCTGCCCACCCTTGTACTTAGTGTCCCTTGGAAGGGGGGGGGTGGCGGCGGCACCGCGCCGCCCCCCTAAAAAGTGTCAGCATGCCGTATACCAGCATATAAGACAACCCCCAACTTTTGAGAAGATTTTCAAGGGGTAAAAAGTTGTCTTATACGCCGGAAAATACGGTATATATATATATATATTTTTTTTCAGTGGGAACGCAGTTCCGGGACCTCCAGCATTGAATGTGTGTAATGGCTAGGGGTGCTGCGCTGTGCTGGAGGGTCTATTTGTGCTGGCTACTTGAGGGATCTATTAGCATTGGTGGGGATTGATCTATTAGCAAAGGGTGTATTGTTGCTTGCTGCTGGAGGATCTATTGATGCTGGCTGCTGTGAGTCTATTGTCACTGGGGTGGATCTAATTTTGCTGGTGTGGTATTTTGTTGAGGGGGGGTCCATTGTTGCTTGGGGAGAGTCTATTATTGTGTGTAGGATCTGTTTTTGCTGGGGGTCTATTGTTACTGTGGGTGTCTTTTGTTGTTCAATGATCTATTGTTATCGAGGGTGGGGCATTTTTGCTGGGGATCTATTGTTGTTGGGGGTCTTCTGTTGCTGACTTATCATTAGCAAATTCCATGCAAATTACTCAGCACCACAAAATTATAGTGGGTTCTGTATTCTCTAAAAGGGGTAGTACTGGGAGGTGGGTAGGAGCTGGAACCAAGGGAAGGTGCTCAGAGTTGGGTAGGGGGCAGCGACAAGGGGTAACTAAGAAGAGGGATGTTCTTACACCTATTCTCTGAGGAAAAAAAAGCAGTGTGTGTGTGTATATATATATATATACAGTTGCAAGAAAAAGTATGTGAACCCCTTGGGATTATGTGGAGTTTTGCATGAATTGGGCATAAAATGTGCTCTGAACATCATCTAAGTCACAACAATAGAAGAACACAGTCTGCTGAACATAATACTACACAAACATTAGATGTTGCCATGGTTTCATTGCACATAACATGTAAACATTCACAGTGCAGGGAGGAAAAAGTATGTGAACCTTTGGACTTAATAACTGGTTGACCCTCCTTTGGCAGCAATAACCTCAACCAAACGTTTCCTGTAGTTGCAGATCAGACCTGCACAACGATCTGGAGTAATTTTGGACCACTCCTCTTCACAAAACTGTTTCAGTGTAGCAATATTCTTGGGATGTCTGGTGTGAATCGCTCTCTTAAGGTCATGCCACAGCATTTCAATCAGGTTGAGGTCAGGACTCTGACTGGGCCACTCCAGAAGGCGTATTCTGTGCTGTTGCAGCCATTGTTTTGTTGAATTACTTGTATGCTTTGGGTCATTGTCCTGTTGCATCACCCATCCTCTGCGGAGCTTCAGTTGGCGGACAGATGGTCGTACGTTTTCCTGCAAAATGTCTTGATAAACTCTGGAATTCATTTTCCCATCAATGACAACAATCCGTCCAGGCCCTGAGGCAGCAAAGCAGCCCCAAACCATGATGCTCCCTCCGCCATGTTTTACAGTGGGGATGAGGTTTTGATGTTGGTGTGCTGTGCCTTTTTTCTCCACACATAGTGTTGTGTGTTCTTCCCAAACAACTCCATCTTGGTTTCATCTCTCCACAGTATATTTTGCCAGTAGTGCTGTGGAACATCCAGGTGCTCTTTTGCAAACTTCAAACGTGCTGCAATATTCTTTTTGGACAGCAATGGCTTCCTCCGTGGTGTCCTCCCATGTACTCCATTCTTGTTTAATGTTTTCCTTATTGTAGATGTGTCAACAAAAATGTTAGCATGTGCCAGAGATTTCTGTAGGTCTTTAGCTGACACTCTGGGATTCTTCTTTACCTCATGCAGCATTCTGCGCTGTGCTCTTGCAGTCATTTTTACAGGACGACCACGCTTAGGGAGAGTAGCAACAGTGCTAAACTTTCTCCATTTGTAGACAGTCTGTCTTACCATGGACACATGAACATCAAGGCTTTTGAAGATACTTTTGTAACCCTTTCCAGCTTCTTGCAAGTCAACAATTCTTGATCGTAGGTCTTCTGAGAGCTCTTTTCTGTGAGGCATGGTTCACATCAGACAGTGCTTCTTGAAACCAGTAAACCCCAAACAGGTGTGTGTTTTTTAAGGGCAAGACAGCTGTCAGCAACACATCCAATATCATCACACTGTTTTTAGTCAAGGTTGGCTCACTCCTGGCTCCAATTAGCTCTGGGATAAGTCATTAACCTAGGGTACTCACATACTTTTTCCTCTCTGCACTGTGAATGTTTACATGTTATGTGCAATTAAACCATGGCAACATCTAATGTTTGTGTAGTATTATGTTCAGCAGACTGTGTTCTTCTATTGTTGTGACTTAGATGACGTTCAGAGCACATTTTATGCCCAATTCATGCAAAACTCCACGTAATACCAAGGGGTTCACATACTTTTTCTTGCAACTGTATATATATATACAGTTGTGGCCAAAATTATTCAACCCCCACTGAAATTGAGTGTTTTGGCCAGTTTGACATTGCTTTTGATCATTCAGTCATCTTGCTTACATTTACATTAAAGAGGCACTTGTAGGTCAGACAAATATAACATAACAGTTATAATGAAATAACCACAAATGTCTTTTCTGTGCTCACAGCATTATCAGTTTTATTCAACCCCCAAGTGACATTCAATCTTAGTACTTAGTACAGCATCCTTTTACAGTTATAACAGCTTTTAAACGTGAAGCATAGCTTGACACAAGTGTCTTGCAGCGATCTACGGGTATCTTCGCCCATTCTTCATGGGCAAAGGCCTCCAGTTCAGTCACATTCTTAGGCTTGCGCACTGCAACTGCTTTCTTTAAGTCCCACCAGAGGTTCTCAATCGGATTTAAGTCTGGTGACTGCGATGGCCACTCCAAAATGTTCCAGCCTTTCCTCTGCAACCATGCTCTAGTGGACTTGGAGGTATGCTTGGGATCATTGTCCTGTTGAAAGGTCCAACGTCTCCCAAGCCTCAGGTGTGTGACGGACTGCATCACGTTTCCATCCAATATCTCCTGGTACTGAAGAGAATTCATGGTACCTTGCACACGCTGAAGCTTCCCTGTACCTGCAGAAGCAAAACAGCCCCAAAGCATGATTGACCCTCCACCATGCTTCACAGTAGGCAAGGTGTTCTTTTCATCATAGGCCTTGTTCTTCCTCCTCCAAACATAGCGTTGATCCATGGGCCCAAACAGTTCTAATTTTGTTTCATCAGTCCACAGAACACTATCCCACAACTTTTGTGGTTTGTCCACATGGCTTTTGGCATACTGCAGTCGACTCTTCTTATTCTTTGGAGACAGCAAGGGGGTACGCCTGGGAGTTCTGGCACGGAGGCCTTCATTACGCAGTGTGCGTCTTATTGTCTGGGCTGAAACTTCTGTACCCACATCTGACAAATCTTTTCTCAGTTCCTCAGCAGTCACACGGGGACTTCTCTCCACTCTACGCTTCAGGTAGCGCACAGCAGTCGAAGTCAGCATCTTCTTTCTGCCACGACCAGGTAGCGTTTCAACAGTGCCCTTTGCCTTGAATTTGCGAATGATGCTTCCTAAGGTGTCTCTTGGTATGTTTAACATCTTTGCAATCTTCTTATAGCCATTGCCCTTCCTGTGAAGAGAAATCACCTCTTCTCTTGTCTTCCTGGACCATTCTCTTGCCTTCACCATGTTTGTAACCACACCAGTAAATGTCTAGAAGGAGCTGAGTATCACAGTCATTTTAAAGCTGCCTAATTGGTGCTTATTATGCTTGATTGCTGCTCGGTGACATCCACAGGTGTTTTCAATACCTGATGGAAAGCACCTGTATGAACCTCTGTTCTTCAGAGTGGTAGTCTTTAAGGGGTTGAATAATTGTGGCAATGAAGAAACCACATAAGAACCATTTACTACTGTATTACATAAACAATTGATGTCATTTTAGTTGCATTTGGGTAGTTACAACGTCCTTGTAGGATTTGATTCTGAATACAATTCCAAATGTACACTATAGTCCCTAAACCCCTTTACAGCATTGGGGGTTGAATAATTTTGGCCACAACTGTATATATATGGATTTCATCTATAAATGGCAACCATGATGGTTTTATTTTATTATGTGTTTTTACATGTAATAAAGATGTAGAGTTTTTAAATCTGAATTAAGTTACCCTTTTACCCCCTCTCTTCATGTTTTGGGATATGATGGCTCTTAGAGTATTGTGTATTTAGGGATGGTGCCCTAAGAGGAACAACCTGAAGGCTCCACCAATATTATATTTTGCTAAAGATGGGTATATGCTGTCTTCTGTTGCATGCAACCAAAGTTTTACCACCAAAGAGGTGACCTGACACAGTCTATTTAAAAGCTTTAGTAACCTAGCTGATAAATGGCAGCCTAGCCATACATTCATTGAAAATAGTGAAGTCATATTACTGGTCAAACATGAGGTATTCTCTGCAACATTTTTGGTGAGATGCTCCCTTTTTTACTTCTAAAGGGATGCAGACAGTACAGCTTCTCTAATTAAAGCACTGTGATTTGCTCAGATGGTTATAATGAAGACTGACCATCCATTCAGGTATTAGCCTAGAAAGGACATAGTGAAACAAATGGCTTATGAACAAAAACAGAAATCTGGAAGAAAGTTTTCTAAATATCCTTGAATATACAGTATATACTGATAACCTAGAGGGGGTTGTGCTTTTGTGAAAAAAAAAATGGAGTTACACGTCAAAAGCTTAAGAGGGACATTAACCTGACCAGTAATATAGTAAAGCATTGGGCCTTCTGGCAATTGTCATAAGTGTTTCCACTCTGGTAAAATCCATTTACATTTTTTGCAGTTTATCAAATCACTTACTAATACTGTATTTTGATGGTACCTTAACATCTAGGCTATTGACTTTTTTCCTGAAAAATACTAAGATTGAAAAAGGATTCTTCGTGTGATTGTCAGATAAACCTTGGTAAAACTATTGTATTATTACCACAATGGAGCTATCATCTCTGTATAGAACATTAGCATGACAAATTAGTGCTTTGATCATGGTAGATATAACCATATTCATTTGTTTAATTAAACAATCTTGGCTCCTCATGGTGTGGGTCATTTTAAAAAATGTTAAAAATAAAATTAAACACATAATTAAGCTGACAAGAGATAAAGACCCTTGTGTTCCAAGTTGAAGGCAGTTAATTTATAAGAAGCTTTTCCCCGAAGGCTGTGTAGTTTATTAAACTTACTGAGGCAGAGATGTGATAAAATATTTTATGTGCTTCTTTAAAGGCTAAATTGTTCTGACACTTTTAAAGTCCGTGAGATGCAGTCAATTAGGAGGCCTTGTTATCATGTTGCCATATGATAAAGTGATCCAAACAATGGCTCTGGATGTAGTCTATTAAAGTTATTTCCCAAGAGCTTAGGCTTGGTTTGTTACACAAAAATGAGCCTTGTTTATGGAAGGGTTCGGCCAGAGTAGTAACGTTCATATGCTGTTTTGTAGGAAATATCTAAAGGTACCTATAGACATTAAATAGTTTAGGCAATTGCTGCCTGATCCCAGGTAGGGACTGTCGAGAAGGAAAAGGGAAATGCCATGTTCCAGTTCTGAAGCTGCGCTCTCTGAGTTTCCTAGGGATGTTTAGGCTTACCTAGACATACAAGGCCCAGGGGAAATCTGGTTTTCACTAATGCACCCATCATTTGGCCTTGTTCAGTGGACTATCGAAGGGAGTGAACCCCAGGCTCACCCCATTGGAGATGGCTGACAACAAGCATGAACCAAGGGTAAAGCACTAAATAGTCAGGCAGATGTGGATTCAGGGAAGGATCCGATGGCACAGAATGCAGGAACAAGATACTGGAAGCCAAAATAGGGTACAGGATACAGAGTAAAACATTAGGGCTCAGGAACACAAAGAACAACTGTATATGCTTAGGCATCATATTGAAGCTGAGCACCTTATTTTATATTATTTGAGGACATTGTACACAGGTGTACCTGGGAAGTTCCAAATGAGTAGTAATGCCTAAGGGTGCTTTCACACTGCTCCGCTGAAAAAAAATGTGTAGAAAACTATTTCTGGTTGGCATGCACCTGTAAACTGTGACTTCAAAAACACACCAGAATGCAACCTTAGTGCATTTTTGATATGTTTTCCATTCTTTTCAGTGGAGAGCTGCATTTTTGGTGCAGTCTTTAAAAGTGTGCCAAAGATGCAGCATGGAGGACTTTTCAAAATACACCGCACCCACAGCACAGTGGAGTGTAGAGTCCTATGGGATTAAAAGGGAAATATTTTTATTGTGTTTTTCTAGCATTTTAAGCAGGGTATAAATGCATTAGTGTGAAAGGGCCCTAAAACCACTAGATGGGATAGGCAAACCCAAGGTTAATATTAACTTAAACCATTACATGGTGCATGCCTTTGGAATGCTTAAACTTGAAGCCTGTGAGGAGAAACATGGCAGAAAAAGTAGTATCCAGGTAAGGCATCTAGATCTGGGTATGGCAACAGCATTAACAGGGAACCCCCCCTAGCTAGTGTGTGCTTCCACAGTGATTGTAAAAATTGTAAGATGACCTTCTTTATGGCTGCACATATTAAAGCTGGCTGTAGGGGTTTAGGGTCAGTTTTCAGTAGGACATGCAGGTGTAATTGATCATATGGAAAGGCATTTTTGCCAAGCATGACTATGCTGTCTATGCCTGTGGGGGAGGAAGAGGACAGATGACAAATCAAATAAGATTTTTAAACTTTCCTGACCAGTCATGTTCCCAGAAGAATGACTCTCCAGAAAGGTTTGCTTGTGTCAGAAGCATGGAACTGACCCCTGATCTAGCTGATGACACTTAATTTCCTACCAAGGCCAGTGACCAGTAGTACACAGTTGACCACATGAAGATACTAAAGGATTATAAGTAAGAATGGGATGAACTCTCGGTTTGGTATGAACACAGGTTCGAATTGGACTTTGCATGTTCATACATTTGTCTGAATTTGTTTAGCTCACATGGCAGGACTCAAACCTCTTATACAGTAAAATGTTTTTCTACTGGCACCTGCCACATCCTTAGTGATGTCTCCTGGCAAAATTCATTTTCTGGTCAGGAATCCCCAAACATACAGTGTAAACAAAGAAGCAGGGATAGCGCTGACATCCATGACCAAATTTAGCCACATGGTCAAGGCCATATTTGATCAATGACATCACTAGGTATACCCTGCCCCTTTTTTTTTACATTTAGTGGCGGGGACTGGAGCTGTCATTCATGGTGAATGTAGTGACAGGATCAGACATGTTGGTTGATTGTTTTTTCTTTTTTTTTTGTAAGTTGTTGTTCAATGTAGGCCTGCATCACTAGAAAATAAGATTGATAATAAATGTACCTTGACTGACTTTTTTTAAGGGCTTGTTAAAGGGTCTGGTATGTTATATGGGGGGACCCTACGCCACTTTTTTTTTGTTTTTCCGTTGGGTCCTCCTTAATGTCTATACTAGACCATCATAAGGGATAAGGGCCTGGTATGTATTTTTAGGTAATACCCCACACTGTTTTTTTTTTTTATGTGTACACAGTCCCTGATTCAAATGTTTATTATGTTAATAAACAAAAGTAAGCATCTGGGAGCTGTCATTTACCAGCAATTTAAAGGAGAAATATGGGGTTTTAAATAAACAAACTCCTATACTCACCTCCATGCTGGTGGGATGCTGTATCTGTCTCTTGCTGGTTCTAAGCCCGAGAAATGCGCAATCACTTGACAGCTGATCACTCAGTTTGTGGTCTTCCAGAGCAGCAGTGCCTGTTAGTCTCCAACTCTCTGCTCCTCCAGCACTCACTGGAGCACCAGGCTGAAGAAGGGTCGGGAACAGCTGGCTCAGGATCTTAGCGGCGCTGTGAGGCTAAGCCAGCTGCCAATCAGGTATCTGCGTGGATTCCAACAATATGGTCAGGATCCTTCCCTAGGTCCCAATTGCCATTTGCTTAACAATCCCTTGTCTATTAGTCTAGAAAATGGGCATTACTTTTTTTTTTTTTCACATTTATCTCATATTGACTTCAGTTGGGTTCGGATTCGGCACCCGAACTTCAGTAATATTCATCCTACTCACCTCATACCAACTCACGTATAGAAAATTCAGCTTATCCCTTGCAACATGTGGCACAGAGCCTTCTGTTGTTCAACGTCTTCCTTTACATAGCTGATACAGTACAGAAAAGCTAATCAGATTCAGGTTTCTTTCTCCCATTTTTATTTACCAGAACAGGTATGAGTTTGATGGAGGAAATGTTTGGTGAACAGATCATGTAAAAAGGCTGTTGTAAGCTGCACTGTGCAGAAGATGCTCCACTGTGCAGAAGTGACTCCAGCAGGCATCTTCTGTATATTTAAGGTGCTCTCCCTCTCTCTCTCTTTCTCCTTTGTTCATACTTAGCTTTGAAAGAACTGGAAAGGATCAAACAAATGAAGGTGTACAGTTTATTAAAGGGGTAAAAATGTAATTAAATACAAATGGGAAACAAGAATGGGCAGCAAATATGTCACGGATAAAGAAAGAAGTTAACTATGGCAGTAAGGAGGCTCGCTGTTCAAAAACATTCCTAAAATCTATCTGCATACACACAAGAGGCAAGCAGCGTTAAGGCAATGCAGCATTTGTCTCACTAGCTTTCAGATCCAACCTGAAAATCTACAGTTGGCAAAGCTGACCTCTCAGTATTACAGAACAGAGCAAATATATGTCATGGATGTGAGACAGCAAGCTTTGCTTTCACAGCTGTCACATTACCCAAGGATAATTTGGCTGCTTGGCAGACTTTGGCTTCCATCGGTTCAGAAACAAAGCCGTTGTGTGCCAGTTCATTCAACTACAAATTGCCAAAATCCCCTTAGAAGTCTTTACCTATGTTGGTGCTTGTATGTATATAAACCACATCCAGAGTATAGTATATTCTGTATCTGATGTGAACAGAACAGAGAAAATTTCACTCAAAAATTATCCTTGAACTTGCTATCGGGTTATGTTTGCTTGGTACTGTACATGCTCTAAACTCGACCTACAAATGTCCCTATATTTGATGTTTATACCACAAGCACCCGCAGTTCTTCGTTAATTACCATTGTTGCATTTGGGTGGGTCTGTATACTGCTCAGGTCATGCAGTCTGCAATGGCTAATGGGTAACTCTAAGCATATAAAGAAACCCTACTAACACACAATACTTATGTCAGATCAGTAAGTACAGTTGCAAGAAACAGTATGTGAACCCCTTGGGATTACGTGGAGTTTTGCATGAATTGGGCATAAAATGTGCTCTGAACGTCATCTAAGTCACAACAATAGAAAAACACAGTCTGCTGAACATAATAGTACACAAACATTAGATGTTGCCATGGTTTAATTGCACATAACATGTAAACATTCACAGTGCAGGGAGGAAAAAATATGTGAACCTTTGGACTTAATAACTGGTTGACCCTCCTTTGGCAGCAATAACCTCAACCAAACGTTTCCTGTAGTTGCAGATCAGACCTACACAACGATCTGGAGTAATTTTGGACCACTCCTCTTCACAAAACTGTTTTGGTGTAGCAATATTCTTGGGATGTCTGGTGTGAATTGCTCTCTTAAGGTCATGCCACAGCATTTCAATCGGGTTGAGGTCAGGACTCTGACTGGGCCACTCCAGAAGGCGTTTTCTGTGCTGTTGCAGCCATTGTTTTGTTGAATTACTTGTATGCTTCGGGTCATTGTCCTGTTGCATCACCCATCCTCTGCGGAGCTTCAGTTGGCGGACAGATGGTTGTACGTTTTCCTGCAAAATGTCTTGATAAACTCTAGAATTCATTTTCCCATCAATGACAACAATCCATCCAGGCCCTGAGGCAGCAAAGCAGCCCCAAACCATGATGCTCCCTCCGCCATGTTTTACAGTGGGGATGAGGTTTTGATGTTGGTGTGCTGTGCCTTTTTTTCTCTACACATAGTGTTGTGTGTTCTTCCCAAATAACTCAATCTTGGTTTCATCTGTCCACAGTATATTTTTCCAGTAGTGCTGTGGAACATCCAGGTGCTCTTTTGCAAACTTCAAACGTGCTGCCATATTCTTTTTGGACAGTAATGGCTTCCTCCGTGGTGTCCTCCCATGTACTCCATTCTTGTTTAATGTTTTCCTTATTGTAGATGTGTCAACAAAAATGTTCGCATGTGCCAGAGATTTCTGTAGGTCTTTAGCTGACACTCTGGGATTCTTCTTTACCTTATGCAGCATTCTGCGCAGTCATTTTTACAGGACGACAACGCCTAGGGAGAGTAGCAACAGTGCTAAACTTTCTCCATTTGTAGACAGCCTGTCTTGCAGTGGACACATGAACTTCAAGGCTTTTGGAGATACTTTTGTAACCTTTTCCAGCTTCATGCAAGTCAACAATTCTTGATTGTAGGTCTTCTGAGAGCTCTTTTCTGTGAGACATGATTCACATCAGACAGTGCTTCTTGAAACCAGTAAACCCAAAACAGGTGTGTGTTTTTTAAGGGCAGGACAGCTGTCAGCAACACATCCAATATCATCACACTGATTGGAGTCAAGGTTGGCTCACTCCTGGCTCCAATTAGCTCTGGGAGAAGTCCTTAAGCTAGGGCCTCACATACTTTTTCCTCCCTGCACTGTGAATGTTTACATGTTATATGCAATTAAACCATGGCAACATCTAATGTGTGTAAAGTATTATGTTCAGCAGACTGTGTTCTATTGTTGTGACTTAGATGACGTTCAGAGCACATTTTATGCCCAATTCATGCAAAACTCCACGTAATCCCAAGGGGTTCACATACTTTTTCTTGCAACTGTAATCCTTAAAGCTCAATTGCAGCAAAAAAAATTTGTTTTCTTTTGTATAGAATAAAGAAGGTTTAGATAAAAGGTATCACAGTCAGGTGTCAGGCTCGGAGACCAATAGCTATAGTAGTAGAGATGCTCCCACCAACAAGTAGAATAGGTATACAAGCAGGTCACACTAGTGGATGACTTGTGCTCACCTGAGGCTTGGGGTATACGCACTAACTGATATTCACTATAGCTCCTGAAGGTAGAGCTGGGTTTTGTTGCATGTTAGTACCAGGTTTTGGTCCCCAGGATGTGAGCAAGCCAGGGTCCAGTAGCAGATATAGCAGGTAAGGAACAAGCGGAAGCATAGTTAACAAACAAGCCAAAGTTCGGTAACAAGTGGTAGCAGGTTGGGATTGAGCAGAAGCGTAGTTGAGGAACAAGCCAAAGGTCAGTAATGAGTGGCAGTGAAGATAAGGACAGCTGCAGGTACGAAAAGGAGCAAGATATCGGCTGGAGAGAGTACAATAATCTGGCAAACACTCACTTTGTTTAATCCCCTCCAGAGTACAGACTGCTAGGTGCCGGGAAGGAATTCTTTGTTTTTTTGTGTTTAATTGTTTATGTAATGTAATTTTCTACTGAGACTTGTAATGTGGGCCATACCTGTCTAGGGGGAAGCTTTTTGTGTATAAATGCTGTTTGTTAATAAAAACAGTCCTTGTTTTGTTCCAACATTGGTTCTGTCTGATGCTTAGGGTAAATTTTCTATATTCTGGTTCCAGAGTGGCAGAAGCTGTAGTTTGGAAGAGATACCCAGTCAAGGTGTCAGGCAGTCCATCACATTTGGTGGCAGCAGTGGGATCTGCTTTCTCCCTGTGGAACAGTTCTAAACTACCACCGTGGAACTATTCCCCACAGCGATGGAAGCGGAGTTTCGGTGGCAGATGCAGCAGGAGCTCACCCAGTTAGGCAGACCTGGTTCTGTACAAGACACACTGGTGTAGAGGGATGTAATTCGTTGGGGACTATAGAGAGATGCCCTGCAGTTGGAGCAAGAGCAATGTGGAAAGGATCTTCCTATGCCAGAGGAGCGATACTGGCTCCAGGGGGACTTACAGATGCCCTTCCTTGGTGAGCAGCCCCAGCAGGAATGGGTGACCCGACTTGAAGGTCTGGTCTGCATTGAGATGATGCTGGATGACGGATGAGTACCTAATTGGTACACTACCCAAGTTTTTCTGTGGCAGAAGGATGATACTCCCATGGAAGGCTATGCTTTTGATGGCCCAGGACTATTATTTGAGAGAATCCAGGAAGATCTGGACTTTAGAACTACAGCCAAGTGGCAGAGATATGACATCCAGGATTTTAGGGAACTGGATATTCCCAACAATCTCAGATTGCAGGAAGATTTAGATTTTTTTAATACTGCAAGATTGAGAGCTGGAATAGGCATACAAAGGACTGTTTTATACTGTTCAACAGCATGCCCCAGTGACCTGTGATGTAGCATTTCCTGAGCTCCAGGGAGATGGGGCAGGGGACCCCTCTACCTAGCAGCAGGTCTTTGGCATAGAAGTCCCACCCCCAGCTGAAGTGCTGGCATCGGGGCAAATTGATATTATCCTGTGCCTAGCACCGGTAACATCTCCTGGGTTCCAGGGAGAGGAGAAAGTGAACCTCTATCCCCAGCTACCAGGTCCATTAGGGATTTAATAGACTTTTCTGCTGAGGAGGAACAACCCAGTAAGCCTCCAGCAGAAGAGTTGGTATCAGGACAGAACATCATTGAGTTCTGCCCAGCACCAACAGCAGCTTCAGCCTTCCTGAGAGAAGAAGAAGCCAGCCAGAGTGCTTCCCAGCTCTGCCCACAGATGTGCTAACATCAGGGCAGAGTGCTACCGACCTCTGCCCAGCACTGACAACACCTCCAGAACTCCAGGGAGCTGGGGCAAGCGGCCTCTCTCCACAGAGACAGGCCAACGCAAAGAATCTCAGACTCGCATCTGATGCTCTGGCAAGCAGACATAGAGTCCAAGATCTCTTCCCTGCACCTGCACCTGCAGCAGTTCCATAGGCCCAGGGAAAGTAGGGAGTTGCCCCCTCTCCCCAGCAGCAGACAGAGATTTGTGGCTATAGCGTCTCTGCAGCTAAAACAATGGCAGTGGATCAGATCACCTCTGGTCCCTGCCCATCCCTCTCCACAGCACCTGGGCTCAGTTTCTTTGTGCTCTTCTTGCCCCAGCAGAAGAGCTGGCAACAGGACAGGGGGTTCCCGACTTCTACCCAACACCTACAGTGACATTAGGACCTCAGAGAGGGTATGAGGCTAGTATTCCTCCCCAGGGGCTGTATTGATGTTTGGGAGAAAGAATGAACTTTGTTTCTCCCCAGCGGGAGATGCGAGAAGTCCCATTGAAAGAATGTGTGGAGTTATACTGCCCAACTAATGCAGGTCCAGGCCAGTTGGGGGTCTGGGACCTTTGAGAGGGGAGATATGGCATGGAAACCATCAGGGGGCCAGCCTCCTCTGTGATACAGGCATTATCAGGTGCCTACCGAATGCCTACCAGCTGCTGCTACATCACCCCTAAAAATCAGTAAGCTTACTGCCAGTGTGAACGTGCTCTATATTAAAAAAAAAGATTGTTTTTGGAAGAGGTGGGTACATCTTTGAGCTGTGAGTATTCTGACATGTTGTAGAACAGTAGACTGCTAACTGACCATACGGAAAGCTAATGCTCTGCCTTAACATTTGCTCTGTCTTAACATTTGCCACCTGCTGGCTGCAAGTGATAAATATTTACTTGGTTTAAAAGAAATACAATATAATAATATACAGTATAATATAATATAAAGAATATACACAGACAAAAAAATACATCTCTATTACAGTACATAGAGCTGTGATTCAGAACAGTTTGTAACGTTGGCATAATGGCGTACTCAGCTACTTAGTAGATGGAGGGCACCATATTCTGGTTTCTCCAAAGAATTGTGATGTTTATCCATTAGCGAGCAAAAAAAAAACTAGCAGAGGAAATACAGGGGAGACTCCACTGAGCTGTAAACTAATGCTTCAGCTACATAAACAGCATCCTGAAAATTATCTCAGACAGTGGTTTTGTGAAATTGTCAAGATAATTTAACTAGTATGAGGCAAACAGACACTTTGGTAAAATCACTATAACTGGAAGTTTCATTTACGTATATGAAATTCCCAAGAGATTGTAAATAACATTTAGAAGAAGCAGAGAAAAAAAAAGTATGCTGGTTTACAATTCCAAAGACAAAACACTGTTACATTTCAGGGTTCTCTCCACCCTGTGCTGGAGAAATGTGAAAAATGATTCGGTTGTAATTGATTCCTACTAGGTATAGCAAAGTCAATTTGGCCAAGCAAAATCTTTCTATTTTGTTTGCTCTTTATTTTTTCCTTATTTAGGTTTTTTTTAGGATAATTTAGTTTTTCATTTGGTGGGTTTTAACTTTTATTATTTGTGTAGTAATGCTTGTTTTTTTTTTTCTTGAGTATAGAATTATAGATGAAGTTTTAGGCAACCATGCTGCCTTGCCACCTCTCCACCAAAACACTCCATCAAAATAAATCAGCACCAACTGGGGCTTAATGGTTACAGCAGCTAATTTATTAACAATAAAATAAATAACAAATATATATAACAAATAACCAACAACAGAATGAACGTACAGTATACTAAAGTCTCAAGGTCCTTGTAGGCAACTAAACTTACTACCTGAAACCCGTAAAGTGGCCCTCCAGCTGAACCACACTGACTTGAAGACGTTGTCAGGTACTCAGGTACTACCATAAACGTACCAAATTATCCACTTCAATACTAGGCACCCCGTTCCTGCCCAAGCCAATTTTCAGCTTTCAGTGCTATTGCACCTCAAGTGACAATTGCGCAGTCATGCAACACTGTACTCAAACAACATTTTTATAATTTTTTTGAGACAGATAGAGCTTTATTTTCATGGTATTTAACCGCCTCCCGCCCGCCATATAAGGCAATGACGACTGCAAGGCGGTTCTCTCATTCTGGGAGGACATCATATGACGTCCTCCCATTCATTCCGGGAGCGAACAGTGCGGCGATCGGCGGCACGCTGTGTACCTCGGACACAGAGGATCACCGATCAATGGAAAGAGCCAATGATTTCGGCTCGGTCATGTGATAAGCTGTGTCCAATCACAGCTGATCGCATGTAAACAGGGAAATGCCGGTTATCAGCATTTCTCTCCTCAGGAGCTGTCACGCTGACAGCTCGTGAGGAGAGGAAAGCCGGTTTATCGGCATTCCTCGGAGGGGACATGTACACTGATCATCAGGGTCAGTGTCCATCAGTGCCACCTGCCAGTGCACATCTGTGCCACATCAATGCCACATATCAGTGCCCAGCTGAGCTGCCTTTCAGTGTCACCTATCAGTGCCAGTCAGTGCCACATATCAATGCCAGTCAGTGCCACCTATCAGTGCCAGTCAGTGCCGCCTATCAGTGACTGTCAGTGCTGCCTATCAGTGCCACCTAACAGTGCCAGTCAGGTCCACCTAACAGTGCCAGTCAGTACCACCTATCATTGCCGCCTATCAGTGCCATATATGAGTGCTGCCTTTCAGTACCCATCAGTGATGCCTGTCAATGCCCATCAGTGCCACCTACCAGTGCCTCCTTATCAGTGCCACCTATCAGTGCCCATCACTACAGCCTCATTAGCGCATATCAGTGAAGGAGAAAAATCACTTATTTACAAAATTTTAAAACAAAACTAAGAAAAAACTCTTTTTTTTTTCAAAACTTTCAGTTGTTTTTGGTTTGTTTAGCAAAAAATAAATAACCCAGAGGTGATTAAATACCAAAAGAAAGCTCTGTCTCAAAAAAATTATAAAAATTTCATATGGGTAAAGTGTTGACCGCGCAATTGTCATTCAAAGTGCGACAGCACTGAAAGCTAAAAATTGGCCTGGGCAGGAAGGGGGTATAAGTGCCCTGTAGGCAAGTGGTTAATCACCACTGGGTTGTTTATTTTTTGCTAAACAAACGTAAAAAGACCAAAAGTTCCTGTTATAAAGTTTTGAAAATAAGTAATTTTTCTCTTTCACTGACGTGGCTGCACTGATGGGCACTAATGGGTGGCACTGTTTGGCACTGATAAGGTGGCAGTGATGGGCACTGATGAGGCTGCACTTATATGAGGCTGCACTGATATGTGGCAATGATGGCCACTAATAGATGGTACTGATGGGCACTGATAGGCGGCACTGATAGGCAGCACTGATGGGCACTGATTGGCAGCACTGATGGGCACTGATTGGTGGCACAAATGGGCACTGACAAGCAGCACTGATTAGCACTGTTGGGGCTGCACTGATAATCAGGGCACTGATGATCACTGCCCTGATTATCAGTGTACATGTCCTCTGTTACACTTGATGGTTACTGGCTCCCCTCAACTCCCCTCACAGCTGATCACATGGTAAAGGGCCACTGTGATTAGCCCTTTACCACTATCTGTGATCAGCTGTGTCCGAAGGACACATTGATAACAGAGCGCCCCTGGTGTGCGCTGCAGTAGGCACAGTTCTAGGAGGACGTCCATGGATGCCCTCCCAGAACTGAACGACCACAGTGTAGCCATCTTTTGCCTACAGCGTGGCCAGAAAATAGTCAAGGGGAGCTGTACCCAGGGCTGTCCCCAACCTGCCTACCTTCTAGGGCACATGTTAAACACTAGGCCTGTGGGCCAAATCCAGCCCACCATGTCTTTTCATGTTGCCCTTGCACCTCTCCTGCAGCTGCAGCACATCCCTCGTCTCTGCCCCACCTTGTTTAAGCAGTCAGCAGTAGAGATGAGGACAGAACTCCTCCTATAGATCTTGCGCCTCTCTGTGCAGCCACAGTACCCCCTTCCTTGGGTCTCAGCATTCAGCTGACTCCAGCCCTCCTTTGGTCCTCCTGAAGACCTCAACCCAATTAAAATGCTGTGGCATGACCTTAAG
Organism: Staurois parvus; assembly: GCF_062004578.1. Classification (NCBI taxonomy): domain Eukaryota; kingdom Metazoa; phylum Chordata; class Amphibia; order Anura; family Ranidae; genus Staurois; species Staurois parvus. The sequence continues at coordinate 11,714,144 of NW_028318143.1, read as the reverse complement.
AGAGCGATTCACACCAGACATCCCAAGAATATTGCTACACTGAAACAGTTTTGTGAAGAGGAGTGGTCCAAAATTACTCCAGATCGTTGTGCAGGTCTGATCTGCAACTACAGGAAACGTTTGGTTGAGGTTATTGCTGCCAAAGGAGGGTCAACCAGTTATTAAGTCCAAAGGTTCACATACTTTTTCCTCCCTGCACTGTGAATGTTTACATGTTATGTGCAATTAAACCATGGCAACATCTAATGTTTGTGTAGTATTATGTTCAGCAGACTGTGTTCTTCTATTGTTGTGACTTAGATGACGTTCAGAGCACATTTTATGCCCAATTCATGCAAAACTCCACGTAATCCCAAGGGGTTCACATACTTTTTCTTGCAACTGTATGTACTGCAGCACTGTGTTGGAAGTTCACCTGCCCTTACAGTTTAGTTGTCAGCACCTGTGGTAGTAAGCCCTTGTAGATAGTCAACTTGGGGTTCCCCAGGGCGCAGAGTCTAAGCCCCAGCCTGCTTCTTCACCAGAGCCCCTGATGGTGGGGATGGACCTGCAGCAAGCTGGGACCAGATCGTACTCGGGTACACCCAGCTGAGGATGAGGAGACTGCTCGTGGGAGTAGAGTACAATGGGAGGAGACAAACGGAAATCCGATAGACTAGCCGAGGTCAGGACGAGCGGAAAACATGCACAGTCAGATAACGAAGCTGCTGTCGGTACACAAGTAGTCAATGCAGGATACAGGAGATAACAACACACAGGAGCTCAGACATCTAGGAAGTTGCTCAGGAAAAGTGGCCTAGACTGAGCATGTCTTATATAGGCAGGCAAACAAGGAGGCGGGCCAGGAAGTGATGGAAGGGAACAAAATAAAACCCAGAGAACAGCAGACAACGCCCATAGGTGAGCACAGACAAACACACATGTGAAAGGGATCAGGAATAGGACTGCAGCAAGGAGGCAAGAATATACAAACAAGAAACTGCAGGCTTACTTGTGACATTAGTCCTCTTGCAAAATCCCATAAATAATCCTGCCAGTGAAGTCCACCTAATATATTTTCTGATCACAGCATATACTTTCATTTTAAGCGTTGTAGCAATAAAAGCAATAGTTAATTTGACAATCCAATATAAGCTTACTTGAAAAATCCCTTTTTACATTGTGAGTTCTGCCTGTCTGCTGTGTTCTCCTGCCACAACTTTCTGGGTTTCCAGCATGCTTTGCATTTTGTTCTCTGCTGTTTTTTGTTTCTAAGGACTACATATCCCATGGTACCTTGCCGCCTGCAAGCTGTCATCCTGTGGCCTCTGCTTCCTGAAACTCCCCCTCTGAGCACCCCTGTATTTCAGAAGGCAGGCTCTGTGAAATGTTGCCACAGCATTGCCTACTCACAGGATATAGTAACTACGTGTTACCGAATTCAAGGAAGAAAATGTGTGGAGAGTTCACCAACTTCAAGATCATTCAAATAATAGTAGTAGGCTAGAAATAAATGAAATACAACGTAGAAATAAATATGTGATTTTATATTTTGACCAAAGATACACTTTAAAAAAAAGATTAGATGGGAGCAGATTGGGGAATAAACACCAGTGTTTTTCAGTTCCATAGACAGAGTTCAGCTTTAACTATTCAGCCTCTGGAATTCCATGCTGGGAGAATGTCTTGCCTCACTGCACCATTATTTCACCTAAGATTAGATATGACAGCAATAAGTTAATGCAGCAGTCATGGCTCGGAAAATGTCACTGAGGCTAGCTGAATGTCTAATTTATTATCAGTGGGTAGAAAAACTCCTGTAATAAGAGAGATGAATTCAACTTGTGAATTTACATCTCCAAGTGCTTATTACAGAGATGATTTCTCCCGGCTGCCAGTGTGTTTCCCTCTGTTGGAATCTCAGAAATTTGAAAGGTGTACCAGCAGGAAGCCCAGACCCCAAACTGTTATGTATCTCCATCTTCCCATTTTCTCTGATAATCCAGAGGGTTGAGATAAAAAGAGCAAAAACCGCACATGGCAAGGCGGTAGTGTAATATCTACTGCACCTTTTCCTTCGAAGAAGAAATAAGTCTCTGCCAATGTATCTGTTTTTAATATAAAAGTGGCAAAATAAAATTCTGTAGTTTATACTTTTTTTTGATGAGTGGACATTTGAGTAATTGTATAAGTCTGCATTAATAAATTACTGGCATGTCACCATATACAACAGTATATACAATTTTTTTAAAGCTTCCGTTTATTATATTTTATTTATTATAAAAAACCTCTATACAAAGACCTTGAGCTCCAGGCAGATGACATTGCCTAGGCGGAGATGATGTCATCAGTCTTCTGCAGAAGGGGAGGATGCACTTCCTGAGTCTCCTCTCCCCTAGTGATCAGGCAGACAGTACAATGTAGCTTCATAGTACATCTCTAGGTGAGAAAACTGCACAGGCACTATGAATTTACATGAATGATCATTTTTGGTCCAGCATGTTAGTCTAGAAAGGATTGGATGATGCCTGAACAAAGATGGCACTGTCCTGCCTTATGGTAAAGCAGAGGAAGGCATTGTCGGGGAATGTGATCTTTGTGAAGGGTAATAAATACCTTTTAGGTAGGGTTGCACCAATACCATTTTTAAATGAGTACCGATACTTGTGCTCAAGTACTCGCTAATACCGATACCTATATGGTGCAATTTGAGACAATATGGTTACAAAATGAATGGCTCAAATTGCACTGCAAATCACACCATACCCGCAGAGAAAACCGCACGTAATTCCCGTTCAAATCACATTCAGCGATTCTTTGCAGTGCAATTTGAACCATTCATTTTGTATGAGATCAAATCACATTGCAAAGGTATCGGTTTCAGGTATCGGAGCATTTGCACGAGTACAGGTACTCGAGCAAATGCTTAGTATTGGCAGTGATACCAGTATTGGTGCAACCCTACTTTTAATTATTAAAGTAGTACTAAAGCTTAAAATTTTTTAATTCATTCACAACATCAAGGTAAAAATAACCCCGATTCATTTTAGACCCCCCCCTTCCCGTCCTCAAACTCCTGCCTACTGTGCCTTGCCACTGCCACTGGGTCCTCCTGCATTGGTCCTCAAACTCCCAGGTTATAGAAGAGATAATGAGGGTACGGGGACGATTGGTGTGTGTGTGTGTGTGTGTGTGTGTTTGTGAAGGAAGGGGGAGTGCAGTTCAGGGACCAGCAAGGGAAAAAAAGCATATTGTAGGAAGGATGCAGACTATACTTGCTATGTAAGTATAGACTTCCTTAAAGCCCAACTCTGGACAAAAAAAAGTTTTCCCACGCAGTGGGGATGGGTCAATGGCTCATTTTGTCTAGGGGTGAAGACAAAGCTTATACTCATCTAATCCTCCACTCTATTGGAAAACAGCAGTCTCCCATGGTCTAGTGGTGGACTGTTCCTGGTCTATGGAGCTTACTCTGGACTCGACGATGTCAGGAACAACTCAAGACTGCTAGGGCGCTGCATCCGTCTTGTACTGGGGGGATTGGAGAACTAGGTAAGTATATTTCCTCTCTCCAATCCTCTAGTCAAAGAAGAGCTGTTAAACTGTGCAGTGGGGACACAGCCCCACTGCATGGGAAAACCTTTTTTGTTGCCTGGCAATGGGCTTTAAATGGAATTAAAAAAACAAAAAAAAGTATTTAGTATAGTTTTAATCAAGTAAAAGGAAAATGAGAATGAAGGATAGGTGTTGCCAGACTGGACTGAAGTCACTCTGGGGGCAAGAGTGTTTCAATGGGTGAGAATGGACAAATGAATTGGAGTTGGGCTTTACCCCGTAGACCAGAGTACAGTGTTTTTAGTCATATTGTCCATATACAGCTTTTTCTGCAAAATTCTGAATAAGCTGTATCTATTTTTGTTCCAGTAATGTCTGTAAAAGTACAGCTAGCGTTTAACATCTAAAAGTGTAGTTTCTTAAAACTAAACTTTTGCATAGCCAAGACTATTTTAAACGAGTTGCTTCTCTGGCTGTCTCCACCGCCTATATCTAAATAGGCTGTAAATATTTCTTTGCTACAGCTACTTATTGATCAGTCTTGAATGCAATTAAACAGTTGGCCGGTCACAGCAAAACTTCCTGTGTTGTTTTGTAGCTTGTGTTCTTGGCCTTAAGCTTTTCATGGAAGGGAGCCAGATTGCATATTACTTATCACTTGTGATAAAGGTTGCATTGTCATGGGTATGTGGGAATTTAGATATACGCAATACAACACAGATGAATGATTCTGATTAACAGTAAATCCTAATTAAACTATACACAGTTAACTTCAAGAGAAACAAGTTCTGCAGTGTGTAAAACTCCTAGCTTGATGTTTAGCCCAGAGCTGGTTGATCCTTCTTTAGTTTTGCTTTGCCTAGGCATTGGACTGTAAAACCCAGGCTGCATTTGTGTACATTAAAGCTACATTTTGAGATATTTTTCCAACCCATCCTGCCAGACATTTTTGTTTCCTTACTTTTTGAAGTCAGCTATACTTATCTAAGTTCCTCAACCAGGTTCCTCGCACTACCATTTCTGGGTGTGGGGACCACTAATTCAGCGCTGTGTTAGTACCCAAGACCCATCAACTCCCCTCGGCTGGCAACAGCCCTATTCTGGATCCTTGGAGGATCCCACTGGTGGACATCCAATAGAAAGTAATGTGGACGTCTAAAGAAGGCCCCAGACAGGAAGCAAATAGAAGATGAGAATACTTGGGGTTGGAGCATCACATGATCGTGAATTTAGTTAAGTATGTTGGAAATTCTGTATTTAGCCCTACACAGTCTACGTGTACTTTTCTGCTTCACTGCAACAAGGAAACAGGAAACTTTATACAGAGAAAAGACATAGAGTATACCATAGATGCAACTACAAACTTATAAACACTGCCATCTACTGGTTGAAGAATATATCTCTACTGAATACTGATGTAGTTGTTGCACAAAACACAAAATACATGAATACTGTATTCCAACACCCCCATTCAACAACTACTCTCATTTCAGATATCCTTTTGTTGCTCATGGGTTGGAAGTCCTTGCATCTCATCCCATGAATCTAGCTCTGGTTTTTTTTTCCATTAGTTTTTTATTATTTTCAAAAGAATATTACAACAGCTCAAATAAAAGCTCAATTGAAAAGATCATAAGGCCAATGATTTACAAGTAGCCTAGGCAAATTTGTTATAAAGGACATAACAATGAGGTGCATATTTTAACATATACAATCATCCAGTTTTATTTTAAATACTGCAATGCATGGCTATGTCTTATAAAGCAACTAGGGGCATCCGAAACTACACCACCACATAGCCATACTGAGGACCAGTATGGACTGCCTCATGGCAGTTAAAATCAGAAAACAAAAGTAAAAATAAGAAATATTTGCAATAAGCAAAAAGACAGAAAGAAGAGAGGGAGGGAGGAAGAAAGGAAAGAAAGGAGGGTGCACCCAATCCAGCCAAGAGAGTAACTCTAGTTCCATTTTCAGAGAGAGGGTGATAGGCATTTGATCCAAGAATCGCATGTTTTGTCAAAGAACTTCACCCTATCATTGATCTATTCTGAGAGCCATTCATACACGATAGCTTAGCTTCTAATAACTCAACAGGAATTGTAGGAGACCGCCAAGATCTTTCAATAGATATTCTGGCCACCACAAAAATAAGTGGTCAATTTTTTACTATGCGTAGCCAAGTTTGCGTCCCAGCAAGGCTTCCTGAGGAAATTTCACTACGTTCACTTGAGCAAGTGAGTAGATGAAGTGATATACTTTAATCCAAACACCAGACCTTCAAACAGGACCACCAAGTGTGGAAACCAGTGCCTTCCTGACCACTAGATGCTCCTGAGAAGATGCTCCTGGAACATACTTTGACACTCGCACTGGTATCATGTACCATCTCATAAGAACTTTATAACTGGCCTCTATGAGAGAATTATTGATGATAGATTTAGAAGCATCTTGAGCAAGCTTACACCAATCCTCCACCACTAACTGTTCATTCAGAACCTTGTTCCAACTTGTCCATATAGAACAGTTTTGTGGGGTTATGTGTTAACTTACTGTAAAGCTTAGATATGTAACCAGTGTGTTTGTCAAAGTTCTGGCAGAGGTATTCCATCAAGTGGAAGTGGTCAGATCTGACTTGCTTTTTTTAAAGCTTGTAAGTAGTGTGTCATTTGAGCATATCTAAACAGTTCAGTGTCCGGAAGTTGATATCTTTCTCTCAAACAAGTTTGTGACATAATCCCTCTATGGTCACACAGAGCTGCTATGCTGACAAAACCTTTATTCATCCACCATGCAAAATTATGTAGAGACACGGGGGTGAATGCTGGATTCCTAAACAGTGGGGTCAGAGGGTTGTGCTGGGATTTAAAGCCATATCTGGCTATAAGTCTGTCCCATAAGTTGAGAGAAAATGATAGTGTGGGACTTAATATTAGTGGTCTATATTTGGGCGTAACCACAGGAGATGGCTGATTTGCCTATCTGGATGCAAGGATTCCGCCATCTTCATTCATAGTGGACCTTTATGTGTAGTGTGGAAACGGGTTAGCTGTGCCAATTGCGCAGCATGGTAATATTTAAGTAATTCAGGCTTCCCCAGACCACCCTTCTGTTTAGGAGTGTGCAAGGTTTGCCTATTCACCCTGGGTCTCTTGTCACCCCAAGCATACTGTAGCAGCTTCTGTTGAATTTTTTTAAGATCAGAGACATGGAGTGAAAACAGTCCTAAATAAATATAATAATCTCGGTAAGATGTTAATTTTTATGGAGTACAAACGACCAAACCAGGAAGGGGATTTAGAAGTTCAGGTCTGAAGCTCACCAGTTAATTTTTTTAATAGAGGAGGGTAGTTTTTCACATACATTGTGTGTAAGTTGGGCGTTAACTGTTTGCCTAAATAAGGTAGAGGTGTCAGCTGCCATTTAAATGGAAAATAATTTTTGAGGGTGGGAATAACTTGTTCCTCCAAGGATACATTAAGTACCAGGGATTTAGAATGGTTAACCCGAAGTCCTGAGATATTTGAGAAGCGTCACATAACGAAGTATAGATTAGGGATGGATGTGACCGGGGAGGAAAGGATCATTAACAAGTCATCGGCAAACAGGTCGCACTTATGTTCCCGATCCCCACAATGAATACCTTTTGATATCAGCAAGGAGTTTGTTGGAGAGAGGTTTAAAAGCTAATACAAATAAAATTGGGGATAAGGTGCAACCTTGACATGTACCTCTGTGTATTGGAATTTGTTGGGAACTATATCTTTTATTAAACGAGCCCTTTAAAGGGGCACTTTATACGCTTTGCAAGAGTGTGATGAAATGGGTACCAAAACTATAGCGTTGCAGAGAGTAAAGAAGGTATTATTCCCAGGACAGGAAATCAAAGGGCTTGTGTAAGTGTAAGGAAAGAAGCATGCCCTTCCTCTGTCTTTAACCATGCCAGTTCGAGTGTACCATCGATATAATGTCCACCAGTCTCTTGGTTTGATCTGAAGCTTGCCTATTGGGACAAAGCTAACTTGATCAAGGTGTATATATTTAGAAAGAAAGGAGTTCAGACGATTGGCCAAAACCTTCATCACGATTTTCAAATCAACATTGATTAGCAAAATTAGACGATATTTGGCACAACCGCCAAGCCTTTACCTGGTTTTAGCTTTAGTTTTAATGCTATGTGAGCAACACAGGACAGATGTTTGGCTGGGATGGCTTTATTGCTTCTAGTAGATTTCCTGACTAAAGCCTCTTGTTGCCTGGTTTCTTCTTTTACAGTATTTGGATTCTCTGCGTTAATTTCTATTTATGTGTCACTTTGTTGCTTATCTTCATGAGACACAGATGTGGAATTTCCCTCAGCTTGAAGTGTTTGCGCTAGCTCATGAAATTTTCATTGACAATTACACTTCTACTGATGGTTGCCTTGTTTGTGTCTTGGTGTAGAATTCTGTATCTCTTTTGAGATTCACTGTACCCCGCAAATGCACCTTCCTTTGCATGAACATCCCATTTTGTACGTTTTTCTTTTGAGATGTGCACATAGGCTTTGCTTCCAAAAATTTTTAGATGGTTCAGATTCAAGGCCTTTCCATTTCACAGTTCAAATGGAGTTTACTCAGTTGATTTTCCTGGTAATCGAGATTGGAGATAGCATGTAGACATAATTGCCTTTCCCCAGTATGTGGTTGGCATATCTGCATCAAACAGCATGGTTCTTCCACTCTCACATAGAGTATGGTTCATTCTTTCTGCAACCCAATTTTGTTCTGGGTTGTATGGTACAGTAGTTTGAAATATTATGCCATGCTTCTGAGAATTGCATTATCACCTGTATATTCAGTTCCATTGTCTGTGTGCAATTCACTCTGCATTTTGCCAAATTTACTTGAGCCAAATACTTTTCATGTTTCTCTGGTATTTCACGTGTGATGTGCAGCAGATATAGTGTAGTATACCTGGAGTAATCCTATATAAAACTGAGAAAATACCTCTTCTTTCTAGGGGTCCATTGGACCACAAAGATCTGAATGAATTAAGTCCAGAGGTTTTTTTTAGCTCTGCTGTTACTCTGCTTTGGAAAGGCTTTCCTTGTCATATTTCCTTTTATACATCTGATGCATTTCATTGTTTGATCACATGGACTAATTTTTTTCCCGCTTGCATAGTCATTCTCAGTTAATTTCTTTATTATGTCAGGACTTCTGTGCCCAAGTAGTGTGTGCAATGTGTTAATGTAGTTTGATTGTTTTTCCTCCTTGGCAGTATTAACCACCTCATTGCATTTCAGCTGATACAATTCATCTGTAATTTTAGCCTTTTGCAAGTAAAATATGCCCTTTTGTGATAACACAACTGTTACCCTGGAAGGTCACTACATTGTCTTGTTTTGTGAGCTTCTTCTCTTACAAATGATTAGTTTCAAGTGCAGGGACATACAGGACATTTTTCACAGGTATCTTTCTGGTGACACTCTGAGAAATGGGACAGTAAATAAAACAGTCTCCTATTCCTTCTGAATCCATTATTTGCCAATTAGCTGTGGTGATATTTTCTGTTTTACTCTGGTTAAGGCGAAGAAGGAAATTTATTTTTCTTTTTTGCTATGTGACTCGTGGCTTCTGAATCAACACATCATGCCTGAAAAGATGAGGTGCACATTCTGGATTGAAAAACATATTCATTATCTTCCTTCACAGTTTTGTTTTTTTTCAGTTTAGTTTGTTTTTGCATTTTAGTTTTCCAGATTATACAACCTGGTTTTAAATGGTCTTGTTTGTTGCACACAAAGCATTCAAGTGCATCTTGTTACATGTCACTGTTTTTATTAATACTTTCTGCTTTACACTTATATTCAACCACACGCTTGCCCTCAAGTGCTGTGACAAGCATTTCATAACTTTCTGGTAAACCACTAAGTAATAGTGCTGCAATATAAAAATCTTTTATTTCTTCTCCTATACCTCTCAGGCATTCAAGCATTTCCAAGGAGTGTCTTATGTAATCCTGCATATACTGGCCTTTAATCAGCTTGGTTTGGTATAGCTTTATAATCAAATATAGTTTATTGCTGAGATTAGTTCTTTCATGCACCTTTTGTAATCCTTCCCACATTTCTTTAGCAGTTTCACACTTAAATATATGTATGATTTAAACATCTTCTATGCTAACAGAGATTGAGCTCTGAGCTTTCTGATCTTTCTTTTTCCACTCATCTGAAGGTTGTTGGTGTTCTGGCCTGACTTAATTTATACAGTTCCATGTAACTCCTCTTATTAGCAGCATTTCCATCTTGAATTTCCAAGACTGGTAGTTCTGCTTTGTCAGATTTGCAAATGCAAGCTTTATTACAGTTGTGTTACTGGCCATTTTCTTTTATTCTGTTGCAGTCTTCTTTCTGTTGCTGTGTCTTGCCCTTATTTGCTGTAGCTGGTTATGACTGGGCCCATAACCTGTGACAAATTCTGTATATAGCCCTACAGAACAGAACTTGATTTTCTGCTTCACTGCAACAGGACACTTTATTCAGAGAAAAGACATAGTGTATACCATAGATGCAGCAATAAGAAATATCTTTACTGAATATTGATGTAGTTGTTGCACAAAACACATCAACACTGTATTCCACAAAAAGTAAAAAGGCCTTTTTTTCAGTTAGAAGGAATGGAAACTGTCCCGAAGATGGGATTTAACTATTAGTGGGTCTTAGTGGGTCTGATGCTGTATTTTTGAGGAAAGTGGAAAAATAATGATGGGTTTGTAAGTTTATCCTATTGATATTACTATCCTAAAGCCTATCTGTGGACAAAAAAATGTTTTACAATGTATGGGGTCAACTGTTCATTTTGTTTAAGGGTGAGGAGAAAGCTTATACTCACTTGGTCATATGTTCCACTGAAAATGGCATTCCTCCACAGTCCAGCAACGGACTCCTGGTATATGGAGTCTGCTCTGGGCTTGAGGACTTTAGCAACAGTCTACAACTCAAGACCGTTGGAGTGCAGGGTGCTAGACCAGTCTTGTGCTGGGAGGATCAGAGGATTAGGTAAGTAAATCTCCTTTCTCCTCTCCCCTAGACAAAAATGAGCAGTTAACCCATGCAGTGCAGGCAAAGCCCCACTGCATGGGAAAACTTTTTTTTGCCTGGTGATGGGCTTTAAAGTTTAAATTCTGATGTAAGTAATCTTATTCCTGGGTAGGAAGCTTCTACGCCCCAGGGGATCTCCACAATCTCCTTGGATTGTTGTGTATTGCAGCAAAAATGTATATTGAGGCACCACGCCACTGCTAAAGAATCTGGATACAACTTTATTCCAATAAAGTCAGGTCCAAAGAGTAGCCAGTGTATTTTGAGGGTAATTCTTCCAGTGTGATTACAAGCAGAGGCCTTGTCAGCAGCTGGATTGGCTGTCAAACCAGCTGCTGACAAGACCTGTGCTTGTAATTACAATGGAAGAAATAACTTTAAAGGTCCAGTTCACTTCACATTTCTCACAATTCACATTATTTTTAATTTAAAGCCCTTATGAATGGGGTGTTTTTGGACCCTCAAAATGCGTTGGCTACTTTTTGTATTGTCCTGATTACTTTTACTGGAATAAATCTGGACCCTTCAGCAGTGGTGTGGCACTTCAATTTACATTTCTGTGCTTGGTATTGGAGTGTCAAGCTAGATGCATTCCGCTTTACTGCCAGCGCTATCTCTGCCTCCGTCCTTTGTTAAACAGGTAACACAAGTAACAATTAAAAGCAAATGAAACAAACATCAGTTCTAAAAACATCTAAAAACACAATGTAAATAATCCGAACATCTAAAAAACACAATGTACCTTTCATTCACAGCTTTATTCAAAAAGATCAAAAAAAGCAATCCAACAGCATATGTGACATATTCCCCATAAGGCCTAGGTATTTGACTTAATATTGATTAATAATATTACCTATGCTGTATTTCATTTAAATGTAAATTGCATATAATTTTCATGTTTATGTATTTAGGCACAAGTTAATTGATTTCTGTGAGATTGGTTTTGACACATTACCAGTTTAGCCAGAACAGCCTGTGCCCACAGATAGTAAGTTGAATGATGCTGGTGGAAGAGGAACAGCGCTGGACCACAGAGTAGAGTGTCTGTGGGAGACAATACCAGGAAGAAGGTTAGTATTGCAGTGAAAGGTGTTTTTTTTCCTTGTGCTGCTGGGCTTCAGAAAGAGAACTTGAATTGTGGAAGCTGTGCCCAAAAATTACAAGCAAAGCATATGGCAAAGTAACAGTTACCAGTACTGTTTGTGGTCTTTTTCGATGTGTCTCTGTGCAGGTGGCTATCTTAGTAGAGGCAGGGCTTTGTTTCCTCATATTGGAGCCTCCAGCGAGGACAACAGTCAGCAGCATAGTAATGACATCACTGACCTCACTCCAAATCTCCTGAGACTTAGATTTATATAAAGCTATAACACTGAACTCATACTCACATACCAGAAAGTGCAAGAAAATACAAAATGTGCAACTTTCAGGGCAATTTTAGGCACATTTACCACTTCTAGATATTCCTTATGTAACACCCTCCAAATCAGCAAGGGGGAACTGTAGCTTCAGTTGTTAGCTAGGAGGGCTGAGTAGCAGCCTTGATGTGATAGCTAGCAGGTGTCAAATTGTGGTCAGAGCTGACAGGATCTGCAGACCAGCCCTCTGGATTTCCCCCCTGCTCTAGAACTTTGGAGAAAAATTTGGAAGCAGTGGGCGAATCTGAGGAGTGGCTGGTCTGTACTCTTAGAGGATACTGGCCAATCCCCAACAGGAGGCTTGACAAAGGGCCAGGGCAGCATTTAAGCGTAACCAAGCGTGCTCAGCAGCAGGGAGTTGTTGGAGAGGAGTTGAGGAGGATGGGAGGCTGGAGGCAGGAGCCTGGGAGGGAGCCCAGATGGAGAGGGGCTTACCTACAGGCAGAGGACCTTGGAAAGAGGAAAGCTTGGGAGTTCACTGGCCTACTGAGAGAGGACCACCTGTGAGGCAGAGAAGGAGCAGCCCAGCTAAAAGGCCTGGTAGCAGCCACAGATCCACCAGCAGTACAGGAGAAGGACTGAGGACTGAGTGAGTAGACCTGCCCCCCCCCCCGGGCCAGATAGGGGAAGGAGGCACTATAGTGGGAAACTGGATTAGCCTGCCACCCTGTTTCACCATTTATGTGGAAGACACTGGATCTCCTGCTCAGGGATTCACCCAGAACAGCTGGATAAGGAGTATCTAGGGTCTGGGGTGGTCCTACAGGAGATGCTGGCTAGCTCTCTAAAAGAGACTGTTTGCTGTAACCACTTCTACACAGTTCAGGACGTTGTCCTCAGTTTCTCAGTTTCATTGGGCATATTGTACACCCCTAACCCTATCTAAGTTTTAATTCCCCTAATATTACTTCAAAACAAGCTTAAGGACTAGTCACTGACTCCTGGATGCAAATCTTTGTGAAAATGCATGTTGCCTGGCTGAGCAGGACTATAGGGTTAGGATGGGTGGGCAGGAGGGTGGGGAGGATGGGTGGGGAGGGTGGGGAGGATGGGTGGGCAGGAGGGTTGGCTGCCCTGGGTGCAGAGATTTATTGTATGGATGGAGGCACCTGTAAGCTCATTCTGATACAAGGTATTTTGACAAGTGGATGACTGATGGAGGTAGCATCCCCTAAGCTAGCACATAACGATGGGGGAAAGGCACAACTTGGCTTCTTTGCCTGGATGACCTTGTCCTGCCACTGCTTAAACCGCCACTAAACACCGAGTATTGTGATTTTCTGGGGGGGGGGGGGGTTGGGGAGGTTTATTGTGCCCCTGACCACCAATGATTGTGGATTTTTTATTTGCAGTTTTTATTTTTTGTACTATAAACAAAAAAAGATCGACAATTTTGAAAAAAAAACCCAATATTTTTGACTTTTTGCTATAAAATATATCCAGTAAAAATATTAAAAATCGAATTTCATCATAAATTTAGGCCAAAATGTGTTCTGCTACATATATTTGCTAAACAAAATCCCAATACATGTAAATTACTTGGTCTATGTGAACGTTATAGCGTCTACAAATGGCGGTATATATACTGGAATTTTTTTTTAATGCTAGTTATGGTGGTGATCAGTGACTTATAGAGGGACTGCGGTAGGCACTCTGACACTGGGAGGGAACTGACTAACTGCAACTGACATCCCAATGATACTAATAGTGATCACTGCTAATAAAAAGCACTGACACTGTACTAATGATACTGGGCAGGAAGGGGTTAACATCTTGGGCAATCAAAGGGTTAACTGTGTGCCGTGTGCTGTTTAACATAATGTGCTGTATATGTTTTACTAGGGAAACATGCTGCTGTGTATTTCTCTGCTGTGTAGAGAAATACACAGCAGCGTGTTCTTACTGGCAGGAGAGAGACCTGTGTTTACACAGGTCCAGGGGCGGACTGACAACTCATGGGGCCCCCCGGGCAATGGGGGATCATGGAGCCCCTGTGTCCTTGCCCAAACTCAAAAAAGCCTATGAAAAAGGTACTAGGGGCATCTCATGGGGCCCCCTACTGACCCCGGGCCCTCAGGCAGTGCCCGAGTTTACAAATGCTCAGTCTGCCCCTGCACAGGTCACTCCCCTGCAGGGGCGGACTGACAACTCATGTAGCTTCCGGGCAATAGGGGATCATGGGGCCCCTGTGTCCTTGCCCAAACTCAAAAAAGCCTATGAAAAAGGTACCAGGGGCATCTCATGGGGTCCCCTACTGACCCCGGGCCCTCGGGCAGTGCCTGAGTTTCCAAATGGTCAGTCCGCCCCTGCTCCCCTGTCATGGTTACTCGGTGATCGCTGGGTGCCGGTGCGGAATCTCTACAGATTGACATCTGTAGCCGCCAATGGTGGCATGATAAGGGCGGCGCACACAAGCGCCCCCTACCCGGAAATGCAAATCACATATATATATACGTGATTTTGTGCAGCCCTGCTGTCCTGTAGCAGTAGTTCTACTGTAGAGCAGCAGGGAAGTGGATTTTAAAGGTGGGAGGCTGAAGTGCCATTGACCACCAGAGGTTGTGGGTAAATAAATGACAAGCAGTAGTAAGCAAACTCTATTTTTTAATCTTTTCTCATCTACAGTCAGGTCCATAAATATTGGGACATTGACACAATTCTAACATTTTTGGCTCTATACATCACCACAATGGATTTGAAATTAAACGAACAAGATGTAATTTAACTGCAGACTGTCAGCTTTAATTTGAGGGTATTTACATCCAAATCAGGTGAACGGTGTAGGAATTACAACAGTTTGCATATGTGCCTCCCACTTTTTAAGGGACCAAACGTAATGGGACAATTGGCTTCTTAGCTGTTCCATGGCCAGGTGTGTGTTATTCCCTCATTATCCCAATTACAATGAGCAGATAAAAGGTCCAGAGTTCATTTCAAGTGTGCTATTTGCATTTGGAATCTGTTGCTGTCAACTCTCAAGATGAGATCCAAAGTGCTGTCACCATCAGTGAAGCAAGCCATCATTAGGCTGAAAAAACAAAACAAACCCATCAGAGAGATAGCAAAAACATTAGGCGTGGCCAAAACAACTGTTTGGAACATTCTTAAAAAGAAGGAACGCACCAGTGAGCTCAGCAACACCAAAAGACCCGGAAGACTACGGAAAACAACTGTGGTGGATGACCGAAGAATTCTTTCCCTGATGAAGAAAACACCCTTCACAACAGTTGGCCAGATCAGGAACACTCTCCAGGAGGTAAGTGTATGTGTGTCAAAGTCAACAATCAAGAGAAGACTTCACCAGAGTGAATACAGAGGGTTCACCACAAGATGTAAACCATTGGTGAGCCTCAAAAACAGGAAGGCCAGATTAGAGTTTGCCAAATGACATCTAAAAAAGCCTTCACAGTTCTGGAACAACATCCTATGGACAGATGAGACCAAGATCAACTTGTACCAGAGTGATGGGAAGAGAAGAGTATGGAGAAGGAAAGGAACTGCTCATGATCCTAAGCATACCACCTCATCAGTGAAGCATGGTGGTGGTAGTGTCATGGCGTGGGAATGTATGGCTGCCAATGGAACTGGTTCTCTTGTATTTATTGATGATGTGACTGCTGACAAAAGCAGCAGGATGAATTCTGAAGTGTTCCGGGCAATATTATCGCTCATATTCAGCCAAATGCTTCAGAACTCATTGGACACCGCTTCACAGTGCAGATGGACAATGACCCAAAGCATACTGCAAAAGCAACCAAAGAGTTTTTTAAGGGAAAGAAGTGGAATGTTATGCAATGGCCAAGTCAATCACCTGACCTGAATCCGATTGAGCATGCATTTCACTTGCTGAAGACAAAACTGAAGGGAAAATGCCCCAAGAACAAGCAGGAACTGAAGACAGTTGCAGTAGAGGCCTGGCAGAGCATCACCAGGGATGAAACCCAGCGTCTGGTGATGTCTATGCATTCCAGACTGCAGGCTGTAATTGACTGCAAAGGATTTGCAACCAAGTATTAAAAAGTGAAAGTTTGATTTATGATTATTATTCTGTCCCATTACTTTTGGTCCCTTAAGAAGTGGGAGGCACATATGCAAAGTGTTGTAATTCCAACACTGTTCACCTGATTTGGATGTAAATACCCTCAAATTAAAGCTGACAGTCTGCAGTTAAAGCACATCTTGTTTGTTTCATTTCAAATCCATTGTGGTGGTGTATAGAGCCAAAAATGTTAGAATTGTGTCGATGTCCCAATATTTATGGACCTGACTGTATATAGTAAAAAAAAAAAAAGACCCAGTGGTTATTAAATATCAACAAAAGAATTTTCTATCTGTCTCAGAAAAATGACATAACATTCATTTAGGTACAGGGTTGCATGATCGAGTAATTGTCAAACTATCACAGCACCTACAACTGAATTCTGTTCTGGAAGTAAAGTGATATATACAGGTTAGTACTCAAGTCATTAAGCCAGACAGTTAGTATGACAGCCAGACAATTAGCATTTTCAGAAGGATATCAGCAACAGCAGCTCCCATGTTCCTCTGTGCATACATTTGACGTTATACAAGAACTGGAAATAGTAATTAGTGACTGTTTTACTCACCTGTCTGTCTTCTTGAACCAGAACTAAACATTGTACAAATAACTATGACAAATAGGTGATAACTCAGAGCAGAGTGCAGCAGGTTACGTTGTCTTTGGCTGCCTTTCCCTAGATCACAACAACATATTGAAAGCGATTCATGGATTATTTGCGGTGTTTTGTTAAACACCTCGTTTGTATCACTTTATCCAAATGCACAGATACCTTTCGGTGACAGTAATGGTTCTTATTTAACAGGAACATCCTAGCCGAACACACCTAAAACAAATTTCTATTTTCAGCAAAAGAGCTTTTTAATATCTCTGAGCAGTAAAATATTTAATTTAAATTTTCCTCCTCCGACAGGGGAAGTAAATTAACTTGTGAAATTAATCACATTACATTTAATGAAAAATATAAATACAGTCGCACTGTATGTCTGCAGCTCGCTTCAGGGGATCAGGATTTATATTAAAAAATAGTATTCCAAGTGAATTTCTGCCACTGCTAGTCAGCTAATTTCAACGTGTTGTTATTTTGTGCACAAAACTCTTTAGTGAGATGGTGTCATGGTTCTGTGTTTTGATTGAACGCTAAGTGATTTAATGACAAGGCTGTTCATCCAGTTCTGAGACATACACAGCTCTGCCACGCTTCACAGATCTGTCTGGCAGGAGAGAAGACCTAATTTTTTGCTTCTGCAGTCCAGTAATACTTACAGGTCTTGTCCTTCCCCCAGACTGTGAAGGAGAAGCAGCAGACTGATGAGCTTATCTTTCTGTCACTCTGATCTCTCCTCCTATCAGAGGCGTCCCTAGGGTTGGTGTCACCCGGTGCGGTAACACATGGTGTCACTCCTCCAGAAAGGAAGGAGCGGTGCCGTTGTAGTGGTAAAATGAGTATCCCGGCCCGTGAAGATATGTAACCCCTGAAGCAACTGCGCATGTGCCGGTTTCAGGCTGAAGAAGCCGATCTCTGACTTTAGCACAGAGCTGCCACAGTTAACCTCTTACATGCTGAAAACCGCTGAAGCTGATCCCACGGATCACTATGAGTTGCCAGATCAGTTAACCCCGTATAGGTTCACTATGGGTTGCAAGATCAATTAACCCCATATAGGTTCACCCCGTATAGGTTCACTATGGGTTGCAAGATCAGTTAACCCCGTATAGGTTCAACCCGTATAGGTTCACTATGGGTTGCAAGATCAGTTAACCCCGTATAGGTTCAACCCGTATAGGTTCACTATGGGTTGCAAGATCAGTTAACCCCGTATAGGTTCACCCCGTATAGGTTCACTATGGGTTGCAAGATCAGTTAACCCCATATAGTTTCTCCCCGTATAGGTTCACTATGGGTTGCAAGATCAGTTAACCCCGTATAGGTTCACTATGGGTTGCAAGATCAGTTAACCCCGTATAGGTTCACCCCGTATAGGTTCACTATGGGTTGCAAAATCAGTTAACCCCATATAGGTTCACCCCGTATAGGTTCACTATGGGTTGCAAGATCAGTTAACCCCCTATAGGTTCAACCTATAGGGGGTTAACTGATCTTGCAACCCATAGTGATCTGCGGGATCAGCTTCAGCGGTTTGCAGCCTGTAAGGGGTTAACTGTGGCAGCTCTTTGCTAAAGTCAGAGATCGGCAATTGGCTTCTTCGGCCTGAAACCGGTACATGCGCAGTTGCTTCATGGGATACATATCTTCACGGGTCCGGGATACTCATTTTACCGCTACACCAGGGCAGCTGTCACGGTGCCGGGAATCCGGTATCACCCCAATAACTGGCCAGGACCTTCACAGAGCCCAGAATCTCTGCTGGCATCCTGCTCCTGCACCCCCTGTGATGGTGTCACCCGGTGCGGCCCGCACCCCCCTAGGGATGCCACTGCCTCCTATCAGCATCTTTCTTGCACTGCGACTGTTAACGCTTTGTAAATAATATAAGCTTGTGCGCTGCTACAACCTAAGTGTAATGAAAGAAGGAGGAGATGGCTCCATTCACTAACCAAGTGTACTCTCACTTAAAATAAAGAATATAAATAAAATAATTAAACAAAAATGCGGTGCTCTAACTCCTCATTGTGAAATATAAAATTATAAGCAAACTATAAATAATACAATCCTCAAATGTGAAGATATATCAGTCTGGTCCAACATATGAAAAGTTCTAATGTTGTGCTATTATCCAAAAATTCCACACTCACATATGCACTCACATTAATAAAAAAATAAATGTGCTCCAAGATGCAATGATCCAATATTCACATTTCTCCACCATGCATATTAATCCATAGTGTTTCCCATCACCAAATAAGTGAACCATACACTCACCTTCTTCCTTGACTTGTAAAGTAGGCCATAAACACTTAAAAGCAATGGTTGATTTCTGCTGGTCCACTGCTGACCTTTAGTGGCTGATGCATGATCAAAGGGAAAGAGAACAGATCATAGTGCAACCCCATAAAATCAAACCGCTTTATTTAAATATAAAATTAACTCACAAAAATGATAGAAATGCAAGCATATCCATCAACTAAAATGGTTCCTCACATCGCACATTCCAGTTTGCGCAATACCGGAAGTGATGTCACTAGGCTCCGCCCGACACGGTGCGTCACTGATCACATGACTTCTGTAGGGCGCCAATAAGAAGTTTATACCAGGTCAAATTCACTGCTTTAATAAGAAATAAATAAATACATTTAAGAATGTATAATTTAATGCAGAGCTGCATTCATGTGTGTCCTTTATATCTGCTTGGAGTTTAGCTTTAATGCAGATGTAAACCCTGATAGAATGCTGTTTGGTTTGCTAAAGCATTGTGTATCATAAACACTTCTTTTAAACTCTGTTTTCACCTTTTTTAACCCTTTGTTGAATTTCAGTGTTGCTGATCACCTGCAATCTGTAAACAGCCGCTCGGGAAAGGCCAGGGGGAACTGTCAGTAGAGTTGTCAGGAGCAGAAACATTGTGAGCCAATCGGAACATGTTTTGGAGGACAAAGCTACGCCTCCTTCATCAGCCTGACAAGTCTGGGCTCAATCAGCTGAGGCCAGGGCATGCTCTGCAGCTGCACACAAAGAGGCAGAGATACTTCTAATATGGCCATGTGGCCATCCTCAGTCAATGCCGTCACAAGCATCCTTGCTCATGCACATGTAACTGTGTGGTGGGGAATCGAACTTAAAATGTTACTAAACCCAGGACCTTGGATCTACTATATCTGGTCTACCACAGTACACAAAACATAGAAATGCAATTATTTTAGCAAATATAAACTGCTAAATAGCTTTTCTCAGCAGTATATAGCAGTCTTGTGACTTCTATCAGTGCAGAGCACTGGTTAAAGCTTGGAGGAGTTTTCTTTCTGCTCTAGGAGGATGCAGAACCCCTGACCTCTGTCTGGACAGTGCTGATTGACCTTGTGTGGATCACATGCACTCTCCCAAGATAAAAAAAGACCTCCCCAGCAATACACACCAAACTGAGCATGTGCAGAGTGACTCCACATATGTTTTATCAGGAGATAAGAGGGGGACACTGGAAGAAGGGTAGGATCAGAGAAGTCAGGATCAGATGATCAAATAGCCTTTTTACACAAAGGAGAGGATTAACCCCTTAGGTTCCACAGTGGGTATAACAAGCATGCTTTACAGCATATACAGACTGATTTTACTGTTGTGGGATTAGTAACACTTTAAGCTCGTTCTTAAAGTGGCCGTAAACCTTTACCTATACCCAGTGAAGTGAGTGGCCTCAGGAGTTACTCAGAGATTAAACAAATCCTCCTAAATAAGTATCTGTGTATGTGCAGCCATTGGTCCTGTACATTCTTGTAAAACTCAGAGATGAAAAGTATTTTTCACAGACTCACAAAGCAGGGGGCAGGAAGCTACAGTTGCACACTGTACAAGAGCTCTGAGAGCTGATTGGAGGTAGTAATATTAAACAAAAAGAAAAATTCCAGTACATATACCATAGTTTGTAGGCACTATAACTTTCACACAAACCAATCAGTATTCACTTACTGAGATTTTTTTTTATCAAAGATATGTAGCACAATACATTTTGGTCAAAATTTATGAAGACATTTTTATTTATTTCTATTTTTATATTAGATATGAATGAATGATATGATATTGCCTGAATGGATGTCAGTATACAAGAACAATTGGGAGACAGGGTCAGAGAATCCTACACATCAGATTCACAGCAGATAAATACTTCTTACCATGAAAAAAACAAAATCTGCCACTTCTGAGCCCTCTGATGGGACCTAAAGCCTAGACAAAGATCACATGTTATTGGGCTACCTGGAGCAGAGAGTCTATTGATCTTTCTTTCACTTAAATGTTATTAGCAAACATTAACAGGTATGACCTTAAGACCACATATAGTACATGTTTTGACAAAGAGATACAAAAAAAAAAGTAAATTGTTCAGACCAGATTCTATTGTTTTTTTAAATAGATAGACCCAGTGAAAAAAAAATCCATCATAGATCTAATTTTAATGACACTGCAGCTCATGCTAAAGTAGGATTTTGTATATAATTTCCTTAGAAAAGCATCCGATAGCTATGCATGTTACTGATAAATCCCTGCTCCATTCCCAGGGCTAGACTGGTACTGGAGAGTCCAGCTGAAAGCTATAATGTATTATTAGGCTGCTCTCTGTAACCTTTATATTTTGTTTAAATAGCCCAATCTTTTTAATTCACCAACAGTTTATTGGAACACATAAACCTGACTGGATAAACAACTTCACTTAGCTGAGAACATTTGCTGGTGAGAGAAAATGAATTCACTCTATTGCCATTGCCATTATAAAATAGTAAATTGACCATGCAGTTTTACAAACTTTAGAACTTGCCATACACACTTTTTTTTAACAGTGAAGATGGACAAACTGATTCCTCCATCAATGCTACACATTATAGATGGACAAAATAATTCCTCCATCAATGCTACACATTATGGATGGACAGAATTATTCCTCCATCAATGCTACACATTATGGATGGACAAAATGATTCATCCATCAATGCTACACATTATGAATGGACAAAATGATTCATCCATCAAAGCTACACACTATGGATGGACAAAATGATTTATCCACCAAAGCTACACTTTATGGATGGACAAAATTATTCCTCCATCAATGCTACACATTATGGATAGACAAACTGATTCATCCATCAATGCTACACATTATGGATGGACAAAATGATTCCTCCATCAACGCTACACACTATGGATGGACAAAATAATTCTTCCATCCATGCTAAACATTATGGATGGACAAAATGATTCCTCCATCAATGCTACACATTATGAATGGACAAAATGATTCCTCCATCAACGCTACACATTATGGATGGACAAAATGATTCCTCCATCAATGCTACACATTATGGATGAACAAACTGATTCCTCCATCAATGCTACACACATAGCTGAGAACATTTGCTGGTGTAAGATAATGAATTCACTTTATTGCCATTGCTATTACTATTATAAAATAGTACATTGACCAGTTTTAAAAACTTAACTAAGGCTGGCCATATATGTTTTTTTTTTTGCTCCTTCATCCCCTCTACATGGCACAGATGGACAGACTGATTCCTCCATCAATGCTACATAGCACAAAAGGGCAAACTGATTCCCCCATCAATGCCTCACAGTGTAAATGGACAAACATATTCTTCCATCAATGCTCTTAGCATGGATGAACAAACTGATCCCTCCATCAACGCTACACAGTGTGGATGGACAAACGTATTCCTCCATCAATGCTACACAACACAGATAGACAAATTGATTCCTCCATCAAAGCTGCAAAGCTCAGATTGGCAAACTGATGCCTCCATAAATACTACACAGCGCAGATAGAAAAACTGAGTCCTCCATCAATGCTACACAGAACATATTGAGAAATCCCCCTCCTTGGCTATTGTATTGTGACAGCAGTCAATGTTTGGACAACAAACATTGGGGGGATGGGGGGAGGCCGAGAGGGCCACCCACAAAGATAATTTCAGCTGGTTCATCAGGAATACAGTATACTGTATGTCCAGATTAAGAATGAAGCCGGAGTAAAATTCTAATTACAATGCTTTCCATGCCACAACCCCCTGACCCCTTACAGCCATCCCAGTAATAATCTATCCTTCTAAACTGGTGAGAAAAACAACTATTTATTTACTTTTGTATTAATTAGAAATAATGAGATACAGCTAGTGTAAGTACCAGTCTTTAACATGGTATATGCTTTTTATAATCCCTTATACAGCAGCACTTAGATTGAGAGAAAGAGATAGAGGGGACCATGCTGATAGAAGGAGAGAGCTGCCTCCCTGTCACTGTCCAGAACAAGGAGGTCACCAAGTTGTATTGCTTAAGCCAGGACACAGGCTGGCTGTGTTGGGTGGTAAGGTGCATCAGGGACGTTCACATCTGTGCACTGTGAAAAGCGATATGATTTTTAAAAAAACACATATCAGGTTTTTAGTGCTTTTTTACTGCATTCCATTAATATGTACTGCAACACATAATGCATTTTACATACATTTTCATCCTTAGTCCCCTTTGAAAAATTGACATGTGACTCAAAAACACACTGCATTTTTGGTGCACTTCCATTGACCATAATGGTGCATTTTTCACAAAACGCACTGAAGATGCAGCAAGCAGGACTTTTCAAAAGCACAGCGCATTATAGAAAAAAATAGTTACCATATAGCATTTAAAGGGGACTATATCACATGCGCTTTTAGAGCAGCAAAAGCACAGAGAGGTGAACAGGCCCCAAATCTTAGGACTTCAGGGACAGAAATACAAATTCTTATTTACAAGCTGGGCAACTGTCATACATATGTTTTAAATGTTAATCTTAGCTGCTTGCCTGGAGTTCTGCTTAAGTACAGCATTGGGTTTTCACACCTTGCATGCTTATTCTATAATAGGCTTAGGCATGTACAGAGTCTTGAACAGGGGAGACTGACAACTCATGGGGCTCCCGGGAAATAGGGGATCATGGGGCCCCTGTGTCCTTGCTCAAAAAAGCCTATGAAAAAGGTACCAGGGGCATCTCATGGGGCCCCCTACTGACCCCGGGCCTTCGACAGTGCCCCAGTTTCCAAATGGTCAGTCCGCCCCTGGTCTTGAAGCATCCATCCTGCTCCATAGGAACAATCATATACTGGCCTAATGAAAGCATTGAGGACAGGTGAAGAAGTGTGATACAATAAGCATTGCAGTGACAGTATAACAAAATTGGATATCTGGAAGTTGCTCATCAATAGCTACTTACCGGATGCCCTTCAGTCACTAACTATAGTTTCTACTTGACCAACCTAGGCCTGGTGAGTTTTTTTTAATTATTATTTTGACACAGGAAAGGCTTAAGGCAAAGACTTAGAGACTTTATCGCTTTGCCCATACAGTTCCATATCCACCTAGCCCACCTGTACTTACCTTGAAAGCTTTCAGATGATTATTGTTATTTTTGCTATGCTGCATCATGGTTGGAAACAATGAATCATCAGAAGCAATGCATACACATACTGTACAGTATATCCATAAACACGTGCTACGTGAGTGTTAATGCCTTACTTCTTGTAATATGAAAGATTTTTTATAGTATAGGATAGTATAAAATTCTCAGTAAAGCTAACATTGATATCTTGTTACTGTAAAAGTACTTGTTAAATATGCATATCACAACTCTTCCCGAACTGTCCCTTACTGCTTCATTGTTGCATCCTGGCTTACACATTTCAGTGAAGTATAGCGGTACCCTCTTGAGGGCCACTGAGTTTTTGGGTCCCTCTAAGCTCTGCACAGCCAAGCAACATGCATTTTCCATGCTTTCATCCAAAGTCAGTAAAACAGTCCTTTGTGCTTGGTTTTTATTATTTTATTAGGGGATTTAACTTGGATGGGGTCTAGGGGTATATGCCATGTCCAATGAAACTTTACAACTTTGGAGGAAAAACTTCTTAGCAAAAAGGATTAACAACAGCAACACAGTCTTGGCAAGGAGCACTTGATCCCCTTTGTAAACCTCTTCAGACCCCAGATTAAAATCTCTTCATCCACCTGGCTGTCTTGAAAGTGTTCCTGAGCAAGGGATTCCGTGATGTACAAATTAATCCCATGGAGAACTAGTTGGGTATTGCACCTGACCGCCCTCTCCCTTCTCTGGCCCAGGGAGTGTAGAAGTACTCACACTGTCCTGTTCTGTAGCTTAATGGGTTACAGCTGCTTTCAAGGCTTTTGATGGGCCAACTCCTTCCCTGCTGACAGGCTGTCTTTCCTAAGTAGACTTTGGGACAGTGGAGGTCCTACTGTCCAGCTTCAGTCTGCAGGCAAGCCCCCCTCCTCTGGGACCCCCTCCCAGGCTCCACACCAACTGCACCTTTCTCATTCCATCTTCCACCCAAATCCAACTCCCCCTGCTGATCAGGCTTTCCCATATTTAAGGGTTGTCCTAGCCACCATGCCAGGCCTTATGCCTGGGGATTGGCCAGGTTCCCTCAAACATGCAAAGCCAGGCCTCCTCCCCTCCTCTGCCCCTCTTCAAAAAAGTACTAGCACTTTCTAGAACGGTGTGAGGGCTCCAGAAGTTCTGACCTGTGAAGCCTCCCAGCCTAACCTGAGGTGATCTCTTTGACTCACTCCCATGCTGACTCATACACAGGCCTCTAGCAAGCCTCTAACTAAACACAAAAATCCTACCTAAACTAGAGGGCGCTACAGAAGTACCTTTTTCATCAGGACCAACTCTTATCAAAATTACTATTTTAAAGCATGTCCTGTATGGAAGAGCATCATCTGCTAAAGAATGTACTCACTCGAATAGGGGAAGCTGGGATGCAACATTGAGGCTATTCACATGTCTGCAGCGAAGCATTGACAGATGGATTATTGATTCTATTGGCTGAAGAGAACATGTATTTAGGGAAGGGTCTAATTGAAGACTTTACTCTATGCCAATGCACTAAAGAAAAGGACTCTTGCTCTCTGCTCTCTGTGTGAAAGCAGTGGTCTCATTGCAGAAGTCTGCTATGCTGTATGATGAATAAGGCATATAGCTCTGCTGTCAGCAAAGTTCATGATTCTGATTGATTGGACAGCTCAACTCTAGCTCAGTAGATTGGGGTATCAGACCTCGGCTTAGAGGCTCCTATTTCCACACAGAGAGCAAGGATACTTCTCTGCAACAAGCTGGCAGAGGACAGCTTTTTCTATTTAGGATATCTCTTCTTTCTATAGAAAAGAAAGTGTAAAACTTTGAACTCTGTATTGATGCACCTAGAATGTATTTATTGGAATTAAACTAAAAGTTCAGCAGGGCTTTAAGCAGACTTCCCCTTTACTGTATGTACTGTATGGTCTTGGGAATTGAGAGTAAAGCAGTCGTTCAAGGTCAGAGAAGTTGACTGTCAGTAATGTGTCCCAATTGGAGCTGCTGTATCCAGCTGGCTCCTTCATCTCTTTATTTAAATTTGAAAAGTTCAGAAAATAAAACATCTCCTAAAAAGCAGAAGGTGACATCAAGAGCAAATGCTTTCAATCCAAATGTTTGGATGTGACAGCTTGGAACAGACAAGAAACTTGATTTGATTTCCTGTGACCTTGAATGGTTCTCCACGGGGAATACATCCCGGCCCTTCTAACCCCATTAAGTCACATATCCCTCTGAAAATACAACTTGGGTTGGACAGCTCTTAACAAAAAATTACCACCGAGGTGCATTCCAGAGTAGCTGTGACCTTGAAGAGACCTGAATCACAGAGTAAACCATTAAAGACAGAAGTGCTCAGAAGTTGAAAAACTGGAAATGTCAGGAAAGGACCCCATGACCTATCAGTTACGTGAGCATCTTTGTGTTAATCTGATCTGTGTTTGCCCTTATTTAAAGTCTCTTCTAACCTCTACTACTTAGAAATTTTGTTTTTAATCATGTTGCTCTGATATCTTTTCTAAACAGTTTTGAAAACTGTATTAAACGAGTTTGCTTTATCCAAAGAGTTGTTAAAGTAGTTTCTTTATCTAAAGATCTATCTAATCCCCAAATAAATTTCTTAATAGCTGAAAGATTGGGTGACAGTTCTTGCAGGATTAAGAATTTCATGTGATCATGTACCCTAAGGTAGGCCTATTTTGCTTTTTTTTAATCACAGTGTGCAGGAGGGCAGTTTGAGCTCAATATGTTATAGCTTAGGGTCTCCCAAGCTTTGCTCATTCATGTTCCACCGTGATGATGTCACTGATTCAATTAAAAAATAAAGGCATTTCTGAAACAACTTACACTGACACCTTCTAGGCAGGAGGTGGGCTTCTCTGAAATGTCCACAGAAGTCGATTGCAAACTTGCGTCACCATGTTACTTGTGCTATCTATCATAGCCAACTGACACTAGAATCAGATATTCTCCAACAGAGAAGTACTATTATTATTATTATTATACAGTATTTATAAAGCGCCAATAGTTCGCTCAGCGCTGTGCATTACAAAGGGAGACAGAACATGTGACAGAACAATAACAATACAATGCAAAACATGAGGGGATTGAGGGCCCTGCTCTTTCGAGCTTACAATCTAGGAGCATAGAAGTCTTGTGGCTTTCAATGTCCCTTCTGTAATTAGTATATCATGAATCTTCAGTAGTAGTACATTGGTGATGCTACTTCTCGTTACATTATAAGGTAAGTGTTGGGCAAGTAGTTTAGTGCACAAACTTAGTTTCATATAAACCTTAGGGAGTGGGTTAATGGAAAATTTTTAGGCTAAGGGTCGGAGGGAGGGGTGTATTTTTAAGTGCTATATTAAAACAGAAATCCAGATTTTTGGCAAATCTATAAAAATAATAAAAGAGGCAGCTTTTGCTAAGATACCCACCTTCTCCTCTCCAGCGATTGCCCATGCAACTTCCTGCTCTACTCCATGTTTTAGTGCCAGTTCTGTTCCAGATTGAATAACACAGGGCATCATTCAACCCAGAAGATGGGCAAAACAGTCCTTTGTGTAGGATGAGACAGATGGGGTAGATTTACTAAACCTGGAGCACTCAGAATCTGGTGCAGCTGTGCATGGTAGCCAATAGGCTTCTAACTTCACCTTGTTCAGTTAAGCTTTATCAAGTGTAGAACTACTCCCTTAGGAGTTGCTGAAGTCTGGGTCCTCCTATAGAGCTGCAAAGCCAGGCAACACAGATTTTCCATTGAGACTTGCGTCCAAGAGACAGTAACCAGTTCTTGAGCATTTTTTGGATTTTATTAGGGGAATTTAAACTTGGATAGGGTAAGGGGTTTATGGGATGTCCAACGGTAATGGCAACAGAGGAAAAACTCCTTAAAAACAATGTAAAAGTCTTTAAAGCAAAAATTGTTCTGGAAAGCTAGCTGACATCTCTTGTTGTACCAACCCAGACACTAGATGAATTCTCTCCTCTTTCAGCTGTACTGGGTGAATTCCTGGCCAGGGGATCCAATGCCTGCTACTGCAGTATGAAACAGTCCTGGATAAGATAGCTAATCCAGTTTCCCACCAGGGTGCCTCTTTCCCTTTGCTGGCCCAAGGAGTGTAGGTCTACTCACTCAGTCCTTCTCCTGTGCTGCTGGTGGGTTGTGGCTGCTACCAGGTCTTTTAGCTCGGCCACTACTTCCCTGCTGCACAGGTGGTCCTCAGTCTGGGGGCTGGTGAAGTCCTGAGCTTTCCTTCCTCCTAGGTCCTCTGCCTGTAGGTGAGCCCCTCTCCATCTGGGCCCCCTCCCCGGCTCCTGCTCTCCAGCCTCACTTCCTCTCCATCTTCCACCTGAACTCTCCTCCTGCTGAGCAGGCTCTTTCACTTTTAAGGGCTGTCCTGGTCCCATGCCAAGCCTCCTGTTGAGGATTGGCCAGGGTCAGTACCACTCCTTACCTCCACCCACTGCTTCTAGAACTTTCTTCAAAGTTCCAGAGCAGGGGGAAGTCTCAGAAACCTGGTCTGCAGAGCCTCTCATTCCTGACCTGAATTTGACCTCCCTCTGACAGGCTGCTACTCAGCCTTTGCCTAACAAATTAGAACCTAGCTCCCCCTAGCTACCTAGGAGGGTGCTACACAATAACACTTGTAAGTTGTTTGATTTCTGTTCAGAGCTGCAGCAGATTTTGCACTCTTCAGTTTTAGTAAATATCTTTGGTGTGCTGCAGACTAAAGGAAGCATTACTTACGTCCCCTCTTCCCCATTGGCCAGACTACAGCATTATAACTTTGTGGCAAGTCACAAGGTGAAAGGCAGCAGCAGACACTAATCTGCGTCAGACATTTGTGATCACAGCCAACTGGACAGGCACTGGGATTTCTGTACTTATGTCAGCTCTCAGCTAGCATTACAGTCATATGGGGAGTTATTTACTAAAACTGGAGGGTGCAAAATTTGGTGAAGCTATGCATGGAAACCAATCAGCTTCCAGGTTGATTTTCAAAGTTTAATTGAACAAGTTG
The DNA here is from genome assembly GCF_062004578.1 of Staurois parvus. Classification (NCBI taxonomy): domain Eukaryota; kingdom Metazoa; phylum Chordata; class Amphibia; order Anura; family Ranidae; genus Staurois; species Staurois parvus. The sequence goes on along the minus strand of NW_028318143.1, from coordinate 11,685,024 downwards.
AGGTTAGAAATTGATTGGCCACCATGTAAAGCTACCCCAGATTCTGAGTGCACCAGTTTTAGTGACCCCCCCCCCTTAACGTCTTACAGTTGCTGCCCTCTCAACTGCTTTACTTTGAACACTATTTTCCTGATTAATGTGCATAATAGTATTAAGAGCAAGGCAAAATAGTTGAGCCTTCTTGAAAATTCAGAGTCTAAAGGATGTATTTATAATAAAAATATATCAGTATATCTGTTTGTCCATTGAAATTACATGTAAATTCATTATGTGCAAATTGGATAACATTGAATGCTCCCATGCTATATTCTCTGCAGATTGAATGCTATTCATTCAATGGGGAAAATAACATGTTATGGCCACTAGATGGAGTTGAAGAGCACACTCATTCCCTATGATACCGAAAGCCCTCTACTTGGTGCCTTAACATATTTTATCCCATTTACACTGTTTTTACAATTAAAACCATTCAGATTGCAGAGAATATAGCCCCAGAACATTTAATATTCCCTCATTCACACAGAATTTACATTTAGTTTCAATGGACGAACATCTATGCAAATTTTTTATAAATACACCCTAAGAAAAGTAACGCTCATATAGGGGTCAAATGGGAATTATTATTATTATTATACAGTATTTATATAGCGCCAAAGGGTATGCTCAGCACTGTACAGTAGCAAGGGGGACATAACATGAGACAAGGCAGTAACAATACAATACACGAGGGGTTTGAGGGCCCTGCTCTTTCAAGCTTACAATCTAGGAGGGAGGGGAAGGTGGCACAGGAGGAGATGGCTGTGGGGGATGGAGTGGTGGGTGGAGTGGAGGAGGTTAATTGTTAGGTGAGGTCGGGTGTTAGGTGAGGTTGGGGTAGGCTTCCCTGAAGAGGAGGGTTTTCAGGGTGCGCTTGAAGGGGAGGAGGGTAGGTGACAGTCTGATGGATTGGGTAGGGAGTTCCAGAGGATGGGGGAAGTCCTAGAGAAGTCCTGCAATCGGGCGTGGGAGGAGGAGACCAGGGAGCTAGAGAGCAGGAGGTCCTGTGAGGAGCGGAGGGCACGGGTAGGGTAGTATCTGGGTATCAGGTCAGTTATGTAGTTCGGAGCGGCATTGTGAGTGGCCTTGTAGGTCAGGGTTAGCAGCATGAACTTGATAAGAATAAGAATCTTCCATTTTGCTTAGAACTCCTCTTTATTAGCAGAAGTTCCCTTTTGCTCACAGTCATCTTGTAAATGTACTCCATGAAAGCAGTGTCAACCATCACATTTAAAAAAATAAAATCTATATATCACTTTCATCCAGCGTTTATATAGTTTGTACTTGTCAGCTTTATAGGGGTCAATTGATTGACAGTAAAAGAAGAAACATGTTCTCTCTAGAAAAGGTGACACTGTGCATAATGTCACAAAAAAGGCAAACAAAAGGCTTTCTTGGATGCAGTTTTAAGTTAATTGGCAGCATCTGCTGTTTGTAACAATAGTACAGGGAGCTTTCCCTTGACATTTGGACAGGAAGGCTTAGAATGTTTATTGTCATCTTAACTGTGTGCTTGCTGGAGACATCGTCTGCTGTCGAAAGCCACCTGCTAATGTTCGGTAAATGTCTATGAACGCAAGAGCTTGTACGACTAAAGTGAATAATCAGTATAGGCCCTGCTGTATCTTCAGCATCTTTCCAGTGCTCACCTCTGTAGTCCTACGTAGGCCATATTGGGAAGCAATGCAAAGCAAAATTTTGCCAAGTGATCTGCTCCTCTAATGATCTATTCATGTTGGTACAAAGCTTTACCACTTAGGCCCCTTTCACACGGGCGTTCTGTATGCTTGTCTTTCATCTGTCCGTTTACGGATGAAAAACGGACACCCATGTATTTCTATGGACTAGCGGATGTAAACAGATGATCATCTGTTTACATCTGTTAATGTCCAGATCCGTTAACATCCATTTTTTTTACTGGAAGAAAACCCTATTTTTATCCAGCCTTGACTAGCTTACTATCCCCTTTTTTAAAGCTCTCCTTGGATCTATTGAAAATATGGATAATATAGTAACCTACTCAAAGTAAGCGCAGCAATTGGAGTGCAGTGCCTAGTTACTGCAATGTATAGGTCAACTCCAGCCAAAACATTTTCTTTCTAGTTTTGGATTGAGTGGGAAAGCAGTAAAGTGGAATTCAAGCCTAACACGATCTATTCTTAAAAATGTTCCCTCCCCCTACCTATCCTACCTACCCTGTGTAAAAAATATCTACATACTTACCTCTTTTTTAGCCCACTCCAGCAGTGCAGGATTACTAAATAGGCAGAGTAGGCACAAGCATATGGGCCTCATGCTTGTTTAAGGGTTCCACGACAACAGATCAAAATAATATTAATATAGAACTTTTACTGGTTCCACGCCGCCCTATAGCAGAAATACTGCTACAGGGCAGCATGGGTGCATATACGTGATTTTGCAGTTACGGGTAGGGGGTGGGTAGGGGCCCTACCCGCGCCGCAGTTTGTGGCCTCGGCTATCAATCACCGGGTCCCTGCCAGTGATTGCTGAGTATCTCCAACAGGGGAGAGACCTGTGTACAAACAACAGCTCCTGCACACTGCTTTGTATGGCTCTGCGGCTGATCGCCGCCTTTCACATAACCAATTAAATTACACGTATTGGGAATTTTTTTAGCTGACATGTAGCAGAATACATTTTGGCCTAAATTTATGACAAAATTTGATTTTAAAAATTTTTTACTGGACATGTTTAATAGCAAAAAGTCAAAAATATAGTTTTTTTTCCTCTAAATTGTAGGTCTTGTTTTGTTTATAGCGCACAAAATAAACAATGCCCTTGTGATCAAATACCACCGAAAGAAAGCTCTATTTGTGGGGAAAAAAGGACATAAATTTCATGTAGGTGCAGCATTGCATGACCGCGCAATTGTCAGTTAAAGTAACGCAGCCCTGTATTGCAAAAAATGACCTGGTTAGGAAGAGGGGTAAATCCTCTTTAGGGCAAGTGATTAAAGAAAATTACAATGAAGCTTTGCTAAAAAAAATTTAAAATATAGAAAAAAATGAATCAACTCAAAGAAATTAAAACTTTAAATTAAAGATTATGTAGAGAAAATACTGTATTAATGTAATGTACCCGGTCCCAACAAACCATAGACATCAGGTTAACATTACAGTTTGTCTCTTAAAAGCTCATCTTCTTTCAGCTGTCAGTTTGTAAAAAAACGGTGCAATCTACATAAGTGTAATGTACATTAGTGATGGTCACCTCCATCTTGCGGCCAATGTGCATACCCACATGGAAGAAAAATATATTTTAAAAATAGTCTTCCTGAATATATTGCCATATATTTGAAATGCTACAATTTTGGCCATATTCAATATATTTCAAAATATATTTCAATAAATATATATATATATTCTGCATGTTGAAATGCGTTTTTATTTCAAAATATATGAAAAATATTTTTAAAAATGCATTTCAAATATACTGTATGTCTTTAAAAATACAAATCTACATTTTTGGAATGCATTTACAAATATATGTAAAAATATATGTTAAAATGACTTTTTTATGTAAAAACAAATTCGAAAAATATATTAAAAAAAAAAATTATATTTATATTTTATATATATATATATATATATATATATATATTGAAATATATTGAATATGGCCAAAATTGTAGCATTTCAAATATATTATTATTATGAAGGATTTATATAGCGCCAACAGTTTGCTCAGCGCTTTACAATATAACGGGAGACAATACAGCAACAATACAGTTCAATACAAGAGGGATAGGAGGGCCCTGCTCCTTGGAGCTTAATATATGGCAATATATTTGGGAAGAATATTTTTTAAATATATTACAAATATGTTTTTCTTCCATGTGGGTAGTACTTAGTTCAATGTTATCCCACTAGAGCACACGTATAGGATACCTCCAGAAGTCTGCGAAGGGGGACCCAAGGTTTCAGTTGCCTAGTGGCCTCCACAGAGTTTAATCCGGTACTGTACTCTGGTCTGATCATGTAATCCTCCAGCTTCCCTTTGTCAGTGAGTGCCGGCTGCAGGGGAGAGGAGGGTGTGCTGACAATGGCTGGGCTATGGGAGCCTATCGGTGATGTCACAGCTCCTGGATTTCTCAGCCATTGTTGAGTGCTCCATGAAGCTGCAGGATCACATGACTGGACTAATAAAAGGTAATCTATTTTTCACGGGGTAGGCAGGGTAAGTTGGAGGAGGGGGGAGAGAACAGTTTTAACCACTTCCCATCTGGCCTATGTATATAAACGGCTGGACGGTGGCAGTGCAGGGGTGGGTTGCCGTTCATAAACGGCGCCCGCCATTTTGGACTGTGCATACTCCCTGTGCGCGACACCGATCGCTTTATGGTACCTCTGTGTGAGGTCCCGATCATGTGATCACTGATTGGCCAATCAGTGATCACCTGAATAGGAGTAAGCAAGATGTCACTTCTGACATCATTGCTTACTACGTGTGAAATCTGTGAATGACCAATCACAGCTCACACAGTATTTCTCAATGGCTGCAAGAATGCAGCCAGAGAGAAGGAGAAATTATTGCTTTTACAGCCTTTATGAGTGTAAAAGCAATCAGTGTAAAAAAAAAAAATCTTCATCACTATGGTGACACTGTACTGCTAGGGAAACAGTATGTAAAAAAAATAAATAATAATGTAAAAAAATAAAATAAAAATGTAAAAAAAAGTTTAAAAAATTATAATTTTTGGTTATAAACTAATTTGGGTTATGAATTTTGGCCAGGATTTATGAAGAAAGATTATTTATTTGCAAAATTTTATAAGAAAAACTTTTCAAGAAAAGTTATATAAGAAAGTTTTTTTCAAAATTTTTGGACTTTTTCATTTACTGTATATAGCAAAAAAAATTAAAATCCTGGTGGTGAATAAATACCACCAAAATAAAGTTTCATTTGTCTCAAAAAAATGCTAAAAAATTCATATGGGTACAGTGTTGCATGACCACGCAATTGTCATTCAAAGTGTGACAGCGCTGAAAGATGAAAATTGGCCTGGACAGGAAGGGGGTAAAAGCAGGGGTGGACCGACCATTTGGAAACTTCGGCAGTGCCTGAGGGCCCAGGGGTCAGTAGGGGGCCCCATGAGATGCCCCTGGTACCTTTTTCATAGGGTTTTTTGAGTCTGGGCAAGGACACAGGGGCCCCATGATCCCCTATTGCCGGGGGGCCCCATGAGTTATCAGTCCGCCCCTGTGTAAAAGTGTCCGGACATAAAGTGGTTAAGAATAGTTAGTGTTAATGTTGAATTTGATTTCAAAAACATCATTCACAGTCAATCATACAGCATGTACTAGGGGAAGGGAATGAAGGAATATGTCACCAACAGGTAAACAGATAGTAAGCATGCAGCTAGTGAAATCTGCATGCAGGCTTCAGATCAGTTACTATCTAAGAAAGGCAAAATTGGAAGGATATCCCTGGAACCTGCATCTTTAACAACCAATCAGCAATGGCAGTTCCCATGTTTGTCAGCAAATACATTCCCTTTAAGAGTTCACTTATCTGCACAGACTGTACTAGGCAAAGATAAAGATCCAGATTGTGACAGATCAATATTCAACCCATCACTAATTCCCAAGCACGTTAATCATGGGTAGAAGAGATTTTGCTAATTGCTGGTACTAATACATTTTGCAGCATTTTGCAAGTAGTGACCGGGCTACAGCTGCAAACTCTTCTTCTGCGCATCATTTCTGCAAGAAATACGGTTACAGAAAATCCATTAGCAACCTTTTCAGCAAGCATCCCGGCAGCTTTGTGTTAAATATTCCTTCTCAGATTTCTTCCGCCTGCTTTTTTATCACACAGGCCTGCCCTACGTGCCTGCCCCATCCATAAGATTTAGTATTTCTCTTTTAAATCATTGATCAATGTCCAAAGCCACTTAAACCCAGTGGAAAAATCAATAGATGCTTCTGATTGGATGGCACATTGACTTTAAAGAGCAGCTGCATAAAAAATGGAAGGGGGGGATAGTTGCTTTGGATGACTTTATTTGCGGTTGCTATGCACTTTTTCGACACAAACCTAAATTAGCAATTTAAAAAATTGGCGTATATTCTGCACGAGAGGCTTTCATGGAAGTGGAGAGATGTATACATTTATTAGGGTAATGTTATGGCTTGTGCTGCAGTGATGTCTCAAGAGCCTCAGTCAAGGTCATCAGCTCACATAACAGGAGGGGCGAGGAGTCGTTACGTAGAGTGTGCATTGGGGTAATATGAAAGACAAAGAAGGAAGTGATAACCATATACAGGATTTCATTTAAAGTGTTTGCAGGGGCGTCCCTAGGGTTGGTGTCACCCGGTGCAATAACACTTGGTGACACCCCCTCCGACGATCCCCGCAGGATGGTTTGGATCTGTGGATTGAGCATACTGGATCGGACTCCGATCCATTATGCTCCTCAATCTGCAGATCCAATCCATCCTGCGGGGATCATCAGCTTTCTTTACAACTTACCTTTTTGTGGAATGGGTCCGGTGTCACCCCGTATAGGTTGCGTGCTGACGATCCCCGCAGGATGGTTTGGATCTGCGGATTGAGCATAATGGATCGGATTCCAATCCATTATGCTCTCCAATCTGCAGGTCCGATCCATCCTGCGGGGATCGTCCGCTTTCTTTACAACTTACCTTTTTGTGGAGCGGGTCCGGTGTCACCCCATATAGGTTGCGTGCTGACGATCCCCGCAGGATGGTTTGGATCTGTGGATTGAGCATAATGGATAGGAGTCCAATCCATTATGCTCCCCAATCTGCAGATCCAATCCATCCATTGTCGGCATGCAACCTATACGGGGTGACACCTGGCCCGCTGCACGAAAAGGTAAGTTGTAAAGAAAGTCGACAATCCCCGCAGGATGGATGGAGCGGTTCGGTGTCACCCCCTGGGGTAGGTGTCACCCGGTGCGGCACACACCCCCCGCACCTGCCACTGAGTGTATGTACAAACCACTAAAATCTCATAAAAGCTTTAACATTCCTAATGTTAATTCCCTTTCCTGACCTGCCGGGCTGCATGCTCGGATAAGGGTCTGGTATGGATTTTGGGGGGAACACCACGCCATTTTTTTTGTTTAATTTTGGCGTGGGTCTTCCCCTCAAGATCTATACCAGATCCGAAGGGCTTGGTATGGATGGGAGGGGGGACCCCACGCCATTTTGTTATTATTTTTTAATTGCCGGCAATCCTTTCTTTTACATTCAGCAGTGAGTGGGAATCCCGCTGACAGCTGAAACATTAATGCATGCTTTTCACTACTAAAATACCGCATGACTTGATAAAATAACTCCTGCGGTATTTCAGTAGCGTTTTTTAGTAAATTTACTATTTTTCAGTGCATTCTGGGCATTTGGGAAGGTTTCCTGAGGTTATCTTTTATAAAGCTTCTAAACTCAAACGTGCATAAAAGCGGCTAAACGCGTTTGGCAAAGGCAGCAAAACTGACGTTTTTTAACCAACATTTTCCAGCAGTCAGTTTGCATCATTCAGAAGAGTTTTCCAAACGTTCCATGTACATGAGCCCTAAAATGAAAGTGGTTGTAAACCTCAGACATGAAATATGAACAAAGCATATCCCTCTATAGTATGTACTTGTCTCAATTAAGAGCACTAAGTGTCATTTTTTTGTCAGCTGCTTCATTCCTTTGTAATCTGAATGAATCACTTCTGACAAATTTTCCTGACACCAAGAGAAAATGGTGACGGGGAGGGAGCTCCAGTAGATTGACAGCCTCAGCTCTATTCCTGTGGGCTGTCTGGAGGGGGATGTCTCTTCCCTCCAATCAGCTCTCAGAGATCTCCTCACTTAGCTCTGCAGTGTGTAATTTAAGCTTTCTGCTCCCTGCTTTCTGAACTTTCAGACAAGCTTTATAAATGCGGCACTTTTGATGGAAGAAGAGAAGACGGTAGATAGACAGATACAACTTATGTACAGTAGGAATACAGGCATACCTCGGTTTACGAATTTAATTCCTTATGCGGGACTTTTTGTATTCCGAAAAATGTGTAAATCGAAATGTGGTTTCCCATAGGAATGCATTGAAAACCAATTAATACGTTACAGAGGTCAGAAAAAAAGTTAAAAAATCTGTTCAAAACTCTTTATAAAGTACACTTTAAAGGCATAAATACTGTATAGGGAAATTATTAAAAATTAATTCGTAAATGCACTGAAAACCAATGAATCCATTCTGGAGGTCCGAAAAAAGTAAAAAAAAAGTCTATCTGTTCAAAACTCTTTATAAAGTGCACTTTAAAGGCGGCATGATTAAAATAATTGGTAAATGCATTAATCCGTTCATATTGTGAAAAACATTCGTAAACCGAGCCATTATTTTCAGTGGATTTTGATTCATAAACTGAAAATTACATTAGACGAGGTGTTCGTAAACCGAGGTATGTTTGTATTTATTTCATCTCTGTGTACCACCTGAGGCCAGTCACTTTACAGGGTACATGGAAGGGTTTACAACCACTTTGACTTTAATTCTGTGGCTTTCATTTAATCATTTGCTGTGAGAGCCATTTTTCTGTTTTTCTTTTTTGCACACGTTTAAAAGATGAGGTTGCGTTAAATAAATAGATACCCGACATGGCAAGCTTTAAATTTGCACCGGCCCGAAAATGACGTCTAACCTCAGTTCCCCTATATTTTCCATAGGCGACACTTTAAAAGCTCCTACAGATCACCAGTTTAGAGTTACCCGTAAATAATGGGCCTAGAATTCTTTATCGTGTGGCTCTATGTAACGTGTATCACAAGAGATGGTTTCCTTCTTAGGGGTGTGTTTGTGTGCTCATGTACATGGGGGCAGAACAGGCTAAACAATTTTTTTGGGTGGGGGTGGGGTAACTTTATTTTTTTACTTTTTATTTTAGTTTCACTAAAACTTTATTTATAACACATAGAGGACAAAAAGGCACACTCTAGGAGGTAGGGGAGCACACTTTGGGGGGGTCACAGAAAGCGATTTCATTAGAAAGTTGACAGTCAGCTTGTGGAGTGTATACATACTCCTGGCAGCTGCAGTCACCGTGAATGTGTGTAAAACACTCCACCATAAGACTTACAGCAGTGGCAGTAAAAGGTTAAAGTCATTATAAACCTTTCAAACCTGCACCTTGTGTTTATCACCCGCATAAGATGTGCTGGAGGTGGCTAGAAGGGAGTGTCAGATAAGTAGCACAGTCTGCACTGGACCCCCTAGACGCAGCAAGTTATTAACCATTGCAGTGTGGGTGGGAGAAGGGGGGGACTGACCATTCGAGCACTCGGGCACTGCCTGAGGGCCCGGGGTCAGTAGGGGGCCCCATGAGATGCCCCTCGTACCTTTCATCGGCTTTTTCATAGGCTTTTTTGGGTGTGGGTGAGGACACAGGGGCCCCATGACCCCTTATTGCCTGGGGGCCCCATGAGTTGTCAGTCCGCCCCTGGGTGGGTGGAGGACCCACTGCAAGGGTTGGGCTTTAAGCATTTACTAAAGGAGTTGAGAATCTTTACGCAATAAAATGAGTGACGATTCCTTTTAACCCCTTGACACAGAGCGCATACAAATATGCGGCCTCTTGGCCTTGACGCTGAGCGGCCGCATATTTCCGTGCAATTAGAAAATACATCTGCGCTGAGAACGAGTGCCCTGCACGCTCCCAGCACATGTGTCCGTGACTCACGGAAAGGTCCCGATCTCTCCTTTCGATTGGGACCTTTTCCAATCATGTTACTGCCATGATGGCAAATCACGGCAGTCACATGACCCTAAAACCTTACCCGCCTCTTGGCTTCTGAAACTCTTAAAGGGCCGGGAGGCTCCGGCGCAAAGTAGTTAATTATGCAGTCATGTGAAAAGCACATTCCTGTTTCATTCATCTGTACATGACACATAGAGAGGGTTAACATTCCTAATACACAGGCAGCAATAAAAAGCTGACAGCTGCTCTAACCCCCTCTTCACAGATGCATCCTGGGAAGGCTACATCACCAGTGCCTTCTGCCCGCACTGTCACATGTTCCAGGAAGCAGACTCAGATGTCCAGTCAGCGTTCTGGACAGTAAAGAGAGAGGGATGCATCTGCCCTTAGTGTAAATGGCCAATGTGGGAGGAAAGGGGAGGAAAAGAAAATGAAGGTATACTTACAATAAAGCAGCTGCAATTATCTATAGGAATCTGTTTGTAGATTGTCATTACTAAACATTTAGAAAAATTACTTTATTATTATTACTCTTCAAAATGATTGCAAACGTACATGAAAAAAAGCTGCTTGCTAGGGGGGAAATTGTGCGGGTTCGATCCCAAGCCACGCTCTGTATGTCCATAGACACAAAGAGCGCAGCTTGACCCCAGCCCCTGCTCTCTTCTGATTGACAGCAGCAGGAGCCAATGGCAGACACTGCACAAAGGTAAAACAAAATCCCATCTACCTTTACAGCCACTGTAAGTAGTATAACTTCCTAGTTCAGTAGCTCTCCTTCTTTCGCAAGTGATTCAAGAATCAGTAAAGTAAAACCAGAAAGTATAAAAAAAAAAAACCTTACTGGGTGTGTATGAAACGGAGGGCTGGCCAAGATTACAAATCCTAAGGTGAAAAGTAGACTTGTTTGTATTTCACCCATGTATTTTGTTTGGAGTCATATTTTACCAGCACAGACTATTGCTCCGAGGGGGCGGGGTTTACTTTAAAGTCAGGAATAAGTCAGGGCCTCTCTGTGTATCCTGCACTTAAAACTGGTGTGCACAATTAAAGAGGTGTCAAATGTACTCACACTTCTTCTGACCATATTGATGTATCTTGTAGGTTCACTTTAAAGGGACGCACAGCCAATTATAATCTTTCACAAAGCAGATAATCACCCCATGGTAAAATTAACCCTATCCTTTTGAGAACAACAGTCTATTCCTGCAACAAATGTGGGCAGATAAAAAAAAGGCAGTCGATATCTAATTTCTGAAGACCATGGAGATTTGACAGGCATTCTGGTTGCCTCTATCTTCTTTTCATGTTACCGTGGCAAATAATTAGAAATTGTTCATGATAAATCCTATGTCTCTTCACTCCGGCAGCCAGTTGTTATGGAAATCAGATGCAATCAATGCCAAGGGACACTGTTGATATTTAGCATTAATTGCCGTCGTTATGTAGAACAGAACATTTGGAATTTGCATAACTCTCTGCTTCACGGCGTTTGTGAGATAGCGAGGCTCCTCGGGACTCAATGGGGGTCAGTCGGTGATGACTGCGCTAAGTACTGGAGCCGGTGGCTGCAAAAAAACAGGGCCAAAGGCTGTGATTGAGAGATGGGTATTACAAGCTCCCTCCGCACTGTGGGCACCAAATTGGCACACAAGTGTTTTTAATAAACAGAAATGTGATAATTATGTAGAGCCCTTTATTACCTAGAGGATGCTAGCACAAAGGTGTTAGTAGTCTTTTTAATTTTCAGAAACTTTCAAACATTTAGAGAAAACATGTTTTTTTAAGAGAGGTTTCAATCGCAGTTTTGTTAGATCTCCATATTCACGGATATGCCTCTCCTTCCAGTGGTTGGCCTGCTGAAGGTGGGTTACAGTCAGGGGCGGACTGACCATTTGGAAACTTGGGCACTGCCCGAGGGCCCGGGGTCAATAGGGGGCCCCATGAGATGTCCCTGGTACCTTTTTTATAGGCTTTTTTGAGTTTGGGCAAGGACACAGGGCCCCATGATCCCCTATTGCCCGGGGGCCCCATGAGTTGTCAGTCCACCCCTGGTTACAGTATATTTAATATTACCATCCAGTATTGCACCAGACCAGTAAAATGTTGCCACAGGGTGGTGCTTGTAGGACTAACTTACTCAGCCCTTGCAACTGACTTCAGATCCTGTTAAATCGCTTGTTGGAAATTCGGTATATTTAAGTGTTCCTGCATGGCAAGACCACTTACTGTTATCTCACATATATATTCTTATTATTATAGCCAAATTTACCACCCTAACTCCTCCCACAGTTTTTACATAGACAGTAATATACAGAAACGTGCGGATTGTTCCCGATTGGTGTGCTATTACTTTGTGGAACGTTTCGCCGAATGGCTCACGAAATATCGACGTTTTTGTGCTGAAATTGGTCCCATAGGAATGAATGGCGGAATGTTCAAAACTAGAGTGGGAGCTGACAAAAGCTAGAGTGTGAGCTGAAAAATCAGGACATGATTTCTAAACTGCCATCACTCCCTCATTTTCAAGCCCACCTACACAAATCTTATATCAAAATGTTCAGCTATCCCTACTGCAACTACAAATGTTCATGGCTAAGCCATAGTCCTGATAGTTTTCACAATAGGACCATTTGTTTGCAACTCACGCCGCCCATTGACCTTTTCACAGTTACTCCAGCCACTCCAACCACACAACAGTTACTCAAGCCACTCCACCCAGTTACTCCGCCCACTCCAGTTGTAGACTACTGGTGGAGGCAAGAACACTTCACATAATTTCCCCAGAAATTGTAGCTTTTCTAGTTATTATTATTATAATACAGGATTTCTATAGCGCCAACAGTTTGCTCAGCACTTTACAATATAAAGGGAGACAATACAGCAACAATACAGTTCCATACAAGAGGTTTAGGAGGACCCTGCTCCTTGGAGCTTACAATTTAATTGCCCTACAGAACAGACACTGCCACAAGGAAACGGGAAACTTTATTCAGAGAAAAGACATAGCATATACTATAGCTGCAGCTACAAACACTGCTATCTGCTGGTTGAAATACTGATGTAGTTGTTGCACAAAAATACATGAACACTGCATTCCAACACCCCTCCTCAGTCCCGTTCCCCACATACCGATGGTCACCTCCCTTTCATAGAAATCCACAAAGATGAAAAATACTACTTGCTGCTGTACATTCTTAGGGCCATTATTGTTCAGTTCAACAACATGTAGTGCAAGCATTTTGGCATGCACTTCCATTCATGCACATAACAAAGACATCTACCCCTGAGCGCACCACAATATGCAATAAAAAAATATACATTTTGTTTGAACAGTGAACACACATTGAGAGGGTTCCCTTGCAGAACTCAGGGTTCCCTTGCAGCTGTGTGATACGTTGTTGAAAATTTACTGGCCCTTGAAGGATAAATGGATTTTAAATGACTGTTCCGAAAGCCTTCCATGTCTGTAGACTTTTATGGTGCCATCGTCTGAGCATCTCAGGCCATCCACCTTTCTGGCCACTCTCACCAGCTGAAAATACTAAATTTACCTTTACTCCCCCACTGCTCCATTCAGTGCCAGGAGCTGCAGGAACTGAAGGAAATATCTGGTACTTCTGGGTAAGGAGGTGTATGGTACTCACCCTGTGTAGAAGTGGTGGGCCAATCAATTCTCTCCCACAGGAAGTCCATAGCTCAGTGCACTCTATGACTCCAGAGACTTGCAGTTTACACAGGGCTGTTAGCCAGAGGGAAAGGAGGATAACTGCAGTATATGCGGCTGTGGAGAACTGCATTAAAGTGTGCCTTCATGGGCAAAACATAGGCTCACTTTAAAGGTCACTTTCTAATTCAGCTAAAAAGTGAAAATACTCCCATTGGCGCCAGATGTAGATCCTTAATGCATAAACTGGCCAACTGGTCTAAGACTTCAGCACTTGGAACTGTTCTTTTTCATTGAAACACAGTTCAGGTTCAAAATGTATCTGTTTTACAGCTCTTTGAGTTGCATCAACCCCTGATTTTGGGGAAATACCCAGTGGGATGGTGGTGGGGGGGGGGGCAGGGGCGGACTGACCATTTGGAAACTTGGGAACTGCCCGAGGGCCCAGGGTCAGTAGGGGGCCCCATGAGATGCCCCTGGTACCTTTTTCATAGGCTTTTTTGAGTTTGGGCAAGGACACAGGGGCCCCATGATCCCTTATTGCCCGGGGGCCCCATGAGTTTTCAGTCCGCCCCTGGGGGGGGGGGATTTCTGCACAATTCTTTAACTCTATAGCAAAAAGATCAAAATTGCCTTAAATCTTAGTTCACCTTTTTGAGAAGCCTGCAGAAGACTGCACCGAGTTCAGTTGATCACAAGTGCAGTGTCAGGATCCTGCAGACACTGCCTCCAGCTTTCTTGCCTAAATCTCTGTACAGCCTGTCAGTTTGAAAGCTGGAGGAAGTGTCAATGAACTACAAGGTTAGGGTGGCAGACAGGACCTGTAGTTTCTTCTTGTTCAAACATTTTATTGATTTTCCAAGCTAGAAACAAGCTTAGGGCATGTAAATACATGTACATAGGTATTGGAGAACATGTTGCTCAAAGGCAAAGAGAAAAAAGACACATGAAAAACATACAACTGGGAACCACAAACTGGGAACCACAAAGAAACATTTGGGAGAATGCAATACAAAGGGGGGTAAAGCATGGTTATGGTTCAACTAGGGTGTACTGCACCACAGAACTACCTATAGGCAGGGGCGTATTTACCACAAGGCAAACAAGGCATTTGCCTAGGGCGGCATTTTTTTTAGTGTGCAGCACTGCCCCTTGAAGAAGAGACATATGCGGCATGGGGACCAGGTGGGATCCGAGAGAGGCTGCGGGCTGCTTGATGGTGTATGCAGAGCCCAGCTGTCGCTCCTGGGGATGTCCAGAGCTGTGAAGGTGAGTATCTTTCTCTCTTTCACCGGGGGTGTGTGTGTGTTAGTGGAAGGCTTTCTCGGGTGGGGGACTGGTGTTGGTTGGCGTCAGGCTCTCTCCACCGGGCGGGTGCGTCCGATTTTTGTGTTCCCTAGGGCAGCGCAAAACCTAAATACACCACTGCCTATAGGTTTCATGTGAAATGAAGGAAGAACACAAAATGGGATCAGGTAGGAAAGAGGAAAGAAAGAATAAAAGAGGCCAAGAAGGGGAACAGAGAAAGGGGAGAGGTGGCGTGTGACTTCCAGAAGAGGAGGGGCAGTTCGGGACCAGACCAGTGTAGGAAATGGCACGTAGGACCTTCATAAGGCGGGACTAAAGAAACATGTTAAGGGAGGAGCAGCGATTCGTCAAAATTCGACGTGGTCCTGTAGTTTCTTTATTCATAGATTCCTGTGAATGAATGACATGGCTGTGCAGATGGAGGGGTATTAGGGTTAACAGCTTTCAATGTTTTTTCTTTAGTTTTTTTTCCTATAAGGTCTCTTTACAGAGGTCTGACAGGTTCCCTGCTGGGTCAGAGCAAATTTGCTAATTGCAGCACCCCCCCCCCCCATCTTGCAGTAGGTGTGTCGGATCTCTGCAGAAAGACCACTGCTTCCACATAAGGGTCCTTCTTTTAAGCCTGCTGGCAGGGGACAGGCTTTTCTACTCCTGTGGT
Organism: Staurois parvus; assembly: GCF_062004578.1. Lineage (NCBI taxonomy): Eukaryota > Metazoa > Chordata > Amphibia > Anura > Ranidae > Staurois > Staurois parvus. The sequence continues at coordinate 11,669,632 of NW_028318143.1, read as the reverse complement.
TCCCTACTAAATGAAACAAATTGTAACAGTTTGCACACCTTTTATTATGATGCACACCTAATGCATTTAAGCTGATTTAAACTGAAGGTTCATTTGGGCTTTAAAATTACAGCTGCACAAAAACATGTTCTGGTAATGTTCTTGTAATGGCTGTAAAAATGCTGATGCATGCTTTTATCACTCCTGTATGTCTAGTATTTCTCTCTGACATCCTGTCAGTGAAATCTGCTTCCAGTGTTGCTTTGTCTGCTGGCAGTGAACTGGTAAATGGTCAGCAGCTTATTTCCATTAGTTTGTTTATTAAGCCATCTTTGGAAGCGGCAGGGTTACACGAAAGCATGATACGCAATGAGTAAGTAGCTGGAGAAATGCTTCCTCCCCACAATGCCATGCAGCTCCCTCTTGGCCTGTTTAGGGCTGATCTTAGCCGTGTCAGTAATTACTATTCTGATGGCTTGCCCCTGGAAAGCTCTCGCTTGTACCTGTGGGGACAGAGAATCCATTTTCCAGGCGCCGGGGAGTCGGAGGCAGAGGCTGACGCCAGTGAAGGGAAGGGGAAGATGATTAATATGTCTTCTACATTCACTGCCTCATCGCTTGTCCTGGCCTTACCAGTAATTCCTGTCCCCTGTGGATCCACCTTGATCACACATAATGGAGGCAGATTGAAAGTTTGAGGACACAGGCCTCTGTCTTTCTCTTGGAATTGACATTTTTCACTCACGTTAAATGAGTTTTTGGCTTCCTGCTCCTACCTTCCCCACAGATTATATTATATTACAGCCTTCTGTATTTACACAACAGCGCACATGTTAGCAGTGGTCATATATACATATATATTGTGTGTGTGTATATACACTCACCAGCCACTTTATTAGGTACACCTGTTCAATTGCTTGTTAACACAAATTGGTAATCAGCCAATCACATGGCAGAAACTCAATGCATTTAGGCATCTACACGTGGTGAAGATGATTTGATGAAGTTCAAAATGAGCATAAGAATGGGGAAGACTGGGGATTTAAGTGACTTTGAACGTGGCATGGTTGTTGGTGCCAGACGGACTGGTCTGAGTACATAAAAAACTACTGATCTACTGGGATTTTCTCTCACAACAATCTGTAGGGTTTACAGAGAATGATCCAAAAAAGAGAAAATATCCAGTGAGTGGCAGTTGTGTGGACGAAAATGCCTTGTTGATCTCAGAGATCAGAGAAGAATGGGCAAACTGGTTTGAGATGAAAGAAAGGCAACAGTAACTCATTTCAATATGGACCAAAATCTCTGAGAAATGTTTCCTGAATCTATGCCACAAAGAATTAAGGTAGTTCTGAAGACAAAAGGGACTCCAACCCAGGGGCCAGTGAGTGTGTATATATATATACACACACACACACACACAGTATATATGAGCTGTACAATTGTAAGTCGTGTACCGGGGTGGGCTCCCCAGGATACAGTGAAGTCACGAACGAGGAAAGCAACCCCAACACCAACTTTTGCCACAACAGAATTTTACTTAGATGTGGCAAATAAACACAACCACAAATGCTGAGAACATACAATAAATTTACATACACCCAGCCCAAAGGCTGAGACCCTTGTGCTGCACAGCACGGCGCCTCCTGATGGATGAAGGTAGGTGTAGTAATTTACCTACTGGGGGGCACAACTAAGCTGCCACACCTTACCCGTTATTACCCTAACAGAGCAGGAATCAGTGTATGGGTGTACGGTATGGGCTAGCCTGCGGTGCAGCACAACAGCTTACAATCTTACACAAATCTACAGTATTCCCCCTCCCATAACTGGTCCTGTAGCATGTGCCTGAGTATTCCTTCTGAGCAAAACGCCAGTCTGGCTTGAGTTTGTGGGATGTTATGGAGTCCTTCCAATGATCAGTAATAACACTTGTGGCCTGACACAGAGACCCTAACTAACTAACTATAGGCCTGGACTCAGTCTCTAGGCGCCAACACTGAAATGAGGTGCGTGCACGATCTTACCGACCCAGTGACTCTGAACAGAACAAATGTCTCTCCAACAAGCATGCGGTATCGCACACAGCGTATGTTGCTTTGTTCCTCTGCTCTCATCAGCATTCCTGACAGCAATCTTCCTTTCTCTGAACAGGATCAGGGTCTTGGACATGATCAGCTTCACCTAGCTGTAGCTCTGGTTACTGAGGGATGCTCTCACACCTGGATGCCATCAGATTCTCTGATCACACAGCTCCTGCATTCACCATCCTCTAAACATGGCTGCAGTCTCTCCTTCCTGTTCTCTAAAACTCTGTGGCAAAAAACCCCACCTCTTCATGAATATAGAAATATCTATGCAGTCTGAGGCTGTGTTAGGAAAACAGTGGCATCTTGTGGCTAAACCGCAGAATGTCACTCCAGAACATTTAATTTACTGCACACAATAACACTGCTCAACAGGTAAAAAGTTTTGGGCATAAAATTAGCTAATCTTACATAATTTTGGGGTGCTGAAAACGAAAATGACCCTAAAAAATGTTGATTGGCTCTAGTTTCCATGATATATTCACCCATCTAATGACGTAAGCCATTCAAAATTATCATGCAACTTCAGCTGCATAATGCACAATTGATACTGGTGACCAATAGAAAATTGCATGTATACTGAGATGATGCAATATTAGCCTTTAATTGCATCACTTCACTGCATAAAAGCTGCAGTATCTGTAGCTGATTGTAGTTCGTCTTTACATTTCGTTTTATGCTTATATAGGCTACTCAGTAATGCCTCGAACTTGTGTGAATAAAGCAGATAATTTCTGCTATATCTGCGGTGAAATAACTTTTATCTCACAAAAAAGGAGGATAACAGGAATGATTAAGAAAGCCTACAACTTGTATTTTGGCTGCAAGATAGGAGACCAGGACAAGAGCTGGGCACCACATATATGCTGCAATTCTTGTGGGACGGCACTGGAGCAATGGTTGAATGGAAAAAAGGCATCTATGCCTTTCGCTGTGCCAATGATTTGGAGAGAGCCAACAGATCATGTTAGTAATTGTTACTTTTGTATGGTGCCTCCAATTGTAAAAGGGCTAAATAAGAAGAAAAAGTTATCTGTGCACTATCCAAATATTCCATCGGCAATACGTCCAGTTCCTTGTGGAGAGGGGCTACCAATTCCTAAAGCACCAGAATCCTTCGTGGTTGAGTCAAGTGAGGAAGAACCTGAAGCGTGTAGTCACATGCAGTTGTAAGAGATAGCCCTTTCCTCGAATACAAGAGAAAAGCCAAGAGAAGCAAAACCGACACAAACTGAAGACAAAACTAGTGAGATTGCTAAGTATTAAAATGATTCAACTTAGCTTATGGCTATAATTTTTCTTGGTAATCCTATGCAATATATTATGCCATTTAGACTTTGTTATGTAGTCAATATCACTTGCTTTATATTTGTGGAAAGACATCTATCTATATAATTATTGTGCATTATGTAGTCATTACGCCTATAGTAGAAAACTTTCCGTTTACAGAAAAACTAGAGCCAATTGACAAATTTCATTGTTATATTTGAACTCAGAATGTGAAATTCATTAAGAAATGGATCCTTTTGTTTCCAAAACTGGCAAAAAATAAAAATTTGTTGAACAGTGTAATTTACTGCACACAAACAGTGTTCAAACAATGAGAGCTGTTTCCCCATCTCACACAATGAAGAACAGTCTTTGGGAACAATGGTTTGATGACGCGGTGAAAGTGGCTGTGAAGAAGTGGGTACAACCTGTACACCTGAATTTTTCTTTTTTTAAAGTGGATTCAAGAATTTGGTTCAACAATGGCACAAATACATTGCTTGTGATACAAACTATCATGTAGTTAATAAAAATGTTATGTCCTCTTTTGCATTACTTTCAGTACAGCCCCCATATATACTGTATATTTATATATAGAGATATACTGTATATATACAGGGAAGGAAAGGGGCAAATTCACATTGCATATAACAATATGGACACAGAAAGCTGGCTATAAAGCACAAGAATATTAGACACAGACTCACACATCTTCCTTGAACCTGGAAGAGTGCATTATAAAAGCCCGGGTTTTCCTAAAACAAAAAATATATAAAATCAGCACAAGGGACATATCTTACCTTCAGGAAGATTTTTCACTTGTGCTTCTGTGTCTTCCTATTGCATACATCTTCCTCCTCTGATATTGATATCCCCAGCACCTTAATCTTCTGCTGGGGGGATATATAGAACTAAGAGGCTGTGACTGGTGCTCATAAAGAGTGCCTGACTTTGCCTGCTCTTTCCGTCCAGCTACTGTACTTATAGCTTCTGCTACTGTACAGCTTCCATGAATTAAATGTGACCTATGAATGGAGGATGGGTGTATGGTTGAAAGGTCTGCCCCCTCCATTTATAAATCCTGTTTCATTCATAGAAGTTATAGTAAAGACTTCTATGAATGGAAGAGCTGAATTTGACTACATACAGTAGGTTCCACTTTTGGCACTTTGCTACTTGCACACATATTCTCTACTTGAACAAATCAGTGACCTTCTACCACCATTCCTGGGAGAGCTGTTAAAAGAAAACCATTCCTTCTACGTTGCTTAAGACCTGGCTGAGGACATCTACTACTTTAAAAGACCCACCACCCCAAAGGATTCTTATGCCGTTTATCTATTGGGTTGTCAACTCTACCTTCAGTTTGATGGTGTTTACGAGCAGCTTGTGGAGGCTTAAGTTGGGCACCCGTTATATGTTTGGCTCTTTGTTTCTGGATTGGAGGGTAGTAGCATTTTATATATTCTTTTATTTCAATCTAGTAACCCACAGCTTACTTCTACCTGATAGATTAGTTTCTCAACAAGGGTGCTGAGGCATCCAGGTGTGCCATCTTAGCTTGTCAGGGGTGTTGGGGGGGAGGGGCTCTGATCTGAAAGGGGGGCTGTGGATTCTGATGTGAAAGTGGAGGGGGGAGCTGAGGATTGTGAGGTGCAAGAGGGGGAAGGAGCTTAGGACTCTGATATGAAAGGGGCCGGTTTCCAATGTGATAGGGGACTTCATTTTAGATTGGGGTGCCTCAAGACTTTGCACTATTTCAAAGGGTGCCTTGAACAAAAAAAGGTTGAGAGGCACTGGATTAGAATAATTTACATTTTTTTTATATATGTAAGACATTTCACATGTAAGTATTTTAATTGTAAATTTATCTTTGTGATTCTGCTGAGAATCACATAACCCCGGAATCCAAGTCATTACCATTATTGTTCATGAGCTGAATGATTCTCTGCAGACTGGATGCATTTGCTTGCTTGTACTCGGGAGTATTAAAATTAGCAATTTGCTATGTGCCTGATTTGTTTCTAATCAAATTGCTTATCACAACTTGTAATCAAAAGGTACGGGACAGATCTGTCATGCTTGTTCCTCAGGCATGTAACATTTTTCATAATTTATACTAACTTTCTTTTCCAAGGCAGAAGCTTAGGATTGAAGGGGAAGGGGGGGCATCCACTTGTACCTAGTAAACTGTGTTGACTAAAGAAAGATCCAATGTGTCTGCATTTCAAATATAGGTCATATCTTTTCACATGTTTGGCCTTTTTAAGATAAGCTTTTTATTTCTCCAGCTGTAGCCCTGGCTCCCGATCCAACTTCAAAGTCAGATAATCACATAAGGACAGAATATACCGTTACTGAGTCAGAAGGGGAAAGGATCTTTTAACCTTTTCATTAACTTTACCAAATGCTAATAAGCAGTACTGAATCTCACACAGACAGGCAGAATGTTATATTTGTCAAACATGATCCCCAATACAAAAATATACTTATATTTGGTTGTTTCCATATAGAAGCGGGCCACCCTATATTGCCAACTATCTGTAAATAGGAGGTTTCATTTTAACTCTCAAACTGCTCATACACATGGTAACTTGATAGGATTATCAACAGTTGATTCCATTGTTTTAAAAATTGCAAAGCAATCTAAGACATAAAATTTTGGGTTTAATTGACTGCAAGGAGATGGGATCGAATTTGCCCCAGTTGAACACAACGGAAAAATCTGATTACTTTTAATGAAATTTCCATTCTTTTTTACTGTTTCTAATCCATTTCAGTTAGATCTTTCAATAAACTTTATTGAATCTGTCAATTTAAATAACAGTTGTGTTCTGGTGGTCGATTGAACTAGTGCCTGTTAGCTTACTTAGTTTCTGAAGATTATTCTGAATTGCATTTGCAGTGGTGTAAAACCCGGTGGTTAAAAAGTGGTTAAAATTGAGTAAAAATTGCCACATTGATGGCCAACCATTGAGGTCAAGCCCAGGGTAGTTTGGCCCCAACTTTGATTGCAAAAAAAGACAAAATTAATTAAAGCAACCTACCATGATTTACACCATACAATGATCTTAAATATTGGTGGTAGTATGCCTCAAAGTATAACTAGCCAAAAACGTTTTTTTTTCTAGTTTTGGATAGAGTAGGCAAGGTTTAAAACCTGTGTTCCCATTGGTGAGATTCAGTCTCATTGTTTGTTTAGGGGACAGCTGTCACCAATAGAGAACGTCAAGGGCAACCTATAATTTTAGAGAGTATCTTCCAATGAGGGCAATTTATCTGTTTCAACCGTCTATGATAGGACTTCCCCTCACTTTGGAGAGATTTTACCTCTGTTGTGAACTGCAAGGAAATCTCCCCAATGGGGACACAGATCGCAAAGTAAGGTAGGGGAGGGGGATGCGGAACCCAGATTCTTGTTCAATTTTTTATTGAATTTAAAACACTCATAGTACAAAGGAACATGAGATAATACAATGGAAAAGCCCACTCCAGGGCAATACAATGAGATAGCAGTATATATTACCATCCAGTATCAATCAGTTAGGCTACAAAACAGAGTGGTATATAGAAAGGGAACAACAATGTTAAGATATGAGATGGTTGGAATTATAGAAGGGTGCTTGTTTACAAAATAATAACCATTGAACTCTGGAGAGTATGGGCATTTAAGGAATAAGGTGAGGAGGAGGAAGGAAGGGGAGGTAGGAAGTAAGTGGTTTTCCCAGGGGGCTGACTGAAGCTGAAGGCTGGTTCTGGGAGGGGGGGGGCATAGAGAAAGTGAGGTAAGTAGCTCTCCACAAAGCAAAGAACCCCCCCTTTCCCGACTCATGGCGGTCATCCAAATTGATAATTACGCTTGAAAACAAAAAAAAACGCACCAAACAACCATCTTCAAGGTCCAAGATCTAAGATTTATTGTTGTTGTCACACATAACAACAGTAAGGCAAAATGCAGCCAACACATTTCAGTGGCCAAAAATCTACTTTTATCAGGGCTTGAACAATGTAGCGAAAAAGTGTTTATTGGAGGACAAGGAAATACAACCAGTTTTTGAATAATGGTTGTGTGCATTTTTGAACTGTTATGATTCATATAATCCCCTGCATCTCATTCGTCCAGCCAAATCTTTGTTATATGGAACACAAAATACTTTCTTGTATAGCCAGTGATAGTTTCTATAACTTATTTAACTACCCCTTCAAGTTGTTTTTGAGTTATAAACATGTTATCTATGTTCTACTTGGTGCTAGATTATTATTGGTTAGAAATACTAGGTTATAATGGGTGCTATTATTTTGTGATGAGATGGGTGTGGCTGTGCTAATTAGGACAGGATTTAGGATTTTAAAGTTTTAAAACTGATTAAGACACATTATTGGTTGCCGTATGTAAGAGCTCCAAGCAGAAAGCCTAGGTTATAATGGATGCTATGGCTGTGCAATTATTTGTTTTTTAGATGAGTGTGGCTATGCTAATTAGGACAGGATTTACGATATTAAAGATTTGAAACTATGTGACACTACTAAACAACTCGTTCACTCCCTTATTATCTCACGTCTGGACTACTGTAACTCCCTTCTCACCGGCCTACCTCATCGCAGACTATCCCCGCTTCAGTCTATCCTGAACTCAGCGGCCAGACTCATCCACCTTACCAACCGCTCCGCTTCTGCCACCCCCCCTCTGTCATTCCCTCCACTGGCTCCAGATTGCCCAATGCATTAAATTCAAACTACTAGCACAGACATACAAAGCCATTCATAATGCTGCCCCAAACTACCTCACCGACCTGATACCCAAATACCACCCTACCCGTAATCTTCGCTCCTCACAAGACCTCCTACTTTCTAGCTCCCTGGTTTCCACCTCCCATGCCCGACTGCAGGACTTCTCCAGGACTTCCCCCATCCTCTGGAACTCACTACCCCAATCCATCAGACTATCACCTACCCTCCTCACCTTTAGGCGCACCCTGAAAACCCATCTCTTCAGGGAAGCCTACCCTGCCCTCACCTAACAGCCGATCTCCTCCACTCCTCCCACCACTCCATCCCCCACAGCCACTTCCTCCTGTACCACTATCCCCTCCCTCCTAGATTGTAAGCTTGAAAGAGCAGGGCCCTTGAATCCCTCGTGTTCTGGTTTGTTACTGTATTGTCTCATGTACTGTCCCCCACTATAATGTACAGCGCTGAGCAAACCTTTTAGCACTATATAAATACTGTATAATAATAATAATAAAGTGCTATGGGATGAGGATTAAGACACATTACTGGTCACCATTGGTAAGAGCCCCAAGCAAAAAGCCTACACTTCTGTAGCACTACCCCCTTAGGAGATGCCAAAGATTTTGGGTCCCCCTGTAGTCCTGCACAGCTAGGCAATCTGCATTCTTTACATGCTTGCATTCATAGTCAGCTTTTGCTTTGTTGTTTATTGATGGGATTTAGAACTGGGATAGGGTAAGGGGGGTATAGGATGCCCAAGGTAACCGACAACTGAGGGCAAACTTCCTGGAACTATTCACAATCTTCTCTTTTGTAGCACAGTCTGTTGGAGAGCTAGCAGAATCTCCTTAACATACCACTCCAAACCCTAGATGAAATTCTCCTCTTCAGCAAGCAATCTGGAGATTTTTTTCTTGAGCAGGGGATCTGTCTCCTGTCCCTTTAAATATGTGAACAGTCACTAGTAGGGGACTAATCTGATTTCCCACCAGAGTGCTCCTTCCCCTATCCGCCCAGGGGGTGCAGGTTTACTCATTCAGATCCTCTCCTCTAACAAATGTTGGTTGCTGTTACCAGGCCTATTAGCTGGGCCGCTCATTCCCTGCCTTATAGGTGGTCCTCTCTCAGGGGGCCAGTGAGTTCCAAGCTTTCTGCCTTTACAACTCCAGACTCGCAGGCAGGCCCCATCCCATTAGGCCTTCTGGCAACCTCCTGCTCTCAGCCTCACTCTTCCACCTAACTTCTCTCCCCCACTCCTGCCACTGATCCGGTTCCAATACTATCTAAGGGTGTCCTGGCCCTTGCCAACCTCTTGTTGGGGATTGGCCAGGGCCCCTCAAAAGTCAGCCAGCCACTCCTCAGATCCATCTTCTGCCTCCAAGGCCTTCCTCCAAAAGCCCCAGAGCAGGGGGAAATTCCAGAGGGGCTGGCCAGCAGAGCCTCTCATTCCTGACCACAATTTGACCCCTCTTGCTATTACACCTGAGCTGCTATTCCACTCCTATCTAATCATTAGGATCTAGCTCCCCCTAGCTAAACTAGGAGGGTGCTACACCTCTATAAAAAACAATCTGCAAATGACAATGATATGCAGTACTGCATAAAAAGCAATCACATTTCAGCATACTGTAGTCAGAAATATGAATTGTGATTTTAGTTTGGGTGTTATAATTTGCTGTGCCTTTGCAAAAGTATTTGATTTGTTTTATACCTATGTAGAAAACGAGGGCTAAGGTGAAATAGTCCAAATATACAAAGCTAGCAGCCAAGTGTTTATTGTGGTTCTCCATTAAAGGGTAAGTGCACAGAAAATGTATTTCTCTTATTTATATGGTGTAAGCCAAGGTCCAGTTATCCAAGTGGTGTTTCATGCTGTCCAGAATCATAGTAGTGAGATCTACCCACACCTATCATGTACCTGGTAGAGGCAGAGTTGACAAGAGGGCTCCTAACTAATGCCCCATGGAGTTGGGAACACGGTGTAGCAGAGCGAGGGGTGGCATGGGGAGGCCTGTAGTGGATCCAGACACAGTAGATCAGAAGACAGTCTGGAAGGTGCTGTGCTTGGATTAGGTGTAGCTAATGTGCATGCTCAATCACCCTAATACACACACAAGCATACGCATTAACACACATTAATGTACATACAACCTAGACCCTAAGCAGCGGGCCAGGAGCTGTAATATGCACACATGCAGATCTCTGGGCATGGCTGTGCAGTCAACTTTTTGACACCATACTGGCACACTCATCTCAACTGTTCAGAAGACAGCTATCATCTGTCTCAGAGAATTTGCAGTATATTTCCACTAAGACTGTGCCATACCCCTTCTAGAGAAATTTCCATAGGAATATATGAAAAACTTACTAGCCGGTGATACAAGCAGCTTGCGTGAAAAACCATGCTACATCTGTTATAGCCATTACAGTGATGGTTAGGAGATCTCCACATCAGATTTTCAGATAGCAAAAAGTACCCCAAGAATGTTCAGAACCTACACCTCTCTAACAAGAAATGCATTTTGATATGTTTAACGGCGCACCAAGCAGGTATATTTGCATTAAAAAAAAATCCAAAATCACTGACTGTCCTACAGAGCAGGTTTTAAACTTGTAACAGTTGGGCCGCCATCACCTTTCTACCGCAGTTTAGTGAACCATTCCTCGCTGCAATGCCTGGTGAGGTGCTATGTTGTTTTTTGCTGCTTGTTAGTTAAGAGGACAGCAGTGTGAATTTCCTGCTGCTGTGTAACCTCGCCTGTCTATCAGCACAGTGCTGGAACACGACAGAAGGAGCTGCAGAGCGAAAGGTTAGATTAGAGGGGATGAGAGTGGATCACAGTAAGGTAGACAGTGTGAGGATGGATAACATGAAGAAGATGATGATGACAGGACCAAGGGCAGCAAGAGAGATTAGCAGAATGTGACACCGTGTCCTTTGTCTGGTCCTAATTGTCAGCATCCTGTTTCGTTTTCTCTGAAATGATTTCAACGCTATTTTCCCATGATGCGATGAGATGACAACATGCATTCCAGGAGGGCTATTGGTGAAAATACGCCCAATACAATCTTCCTCTTGACACACAATCAAATCATTAAGGTGACAATTTATTATGTTTGCACATCGCAGGAATTAAAGCACAACCCCTGCTGCTTTGGGGAAGCAGTTTGGGTTACAGGAAATAGAAAAGGTCAAAGACAGATCGGTAGATATTTTTCCCTCTCCTTGTCTCGTTTCTCTCTCTTGCCTTCCTCTCTCTTCATGTAACATATTTTCAGATTGTTCTTTTTTTCTCATATAAGGTACTTGGCCCTTGTTCTTAAGGAAACATTCCAGGTATGGATATTTTTATACAGTTGCATTGATCCAGCTTGGACCAATGTAACTATGAATATATCATATCTGTGGGATCCCTCTAGAACAGGGGTCTCCAAACTATGGTCCTCTAGCTGTTGAAGTACTACAAGTCCCATCATGCCTCTGGGAATCTTGTCTGTGGCTGTCATAGTCTTGCAAGGCCTCATGGGACTTGCAGATCCTGTAGGTCCATAGTTTGGAAAGCCTTGCTATAGAAGCTGGAAATCACTGTAGTAGACACTACTACTCCAGTGATCTTCACTAGATTCCAGAACCCGAGTTGAGTGGCTTCCCTGTTGCATTGCGAACACAGGAGTTTGGCCTCTGGGCACAGGCGCCATTTAGAGAATGCTTTGCATTTTATCAATGAATGCAAAGCATTCTCTGATTGGACGGGGTGGGGGGAGATATTCCCTGCTACCCCTCCTTATCCATTCAGCGAACACCTTGAGAAGATGCAAAGCAATCTCCGAATGGCACCCATGCCGAGCAACCAACCTCCTGTGTTCACAATGCATCAGGGCATGGAAGCTAATGAAGATCACTGGAGTAGTGGTGACTTCTGTAATTATTTTCAGCTTCTATAGGGATCCCACAGGTATGGTATATGCATAATTACTTTGGTCCAAGCTTGACCAATGTAACTATGTAAAAAAAATCATACCTGGAATTCTCTAAAGTGTATGCCTAAAATTTTCTTTTTAATACAGATTGAGGTGCAAAGGATTAAAGCCTATGTTAGGCTGGTTTACAGTCATCTGGGCCCTCATTCGCTTGTAGAACTTCTAATCCACTAGGCAGTGGTAAAAGGTCCCCCATGTAGCTTGGTGGACTAGCATTGCACACTCACAATTAATTCAAAAGAAAGGACCGTTGAAGCCCAACTCCAAGAATTAAAAAAAAAAAAATCTACCCTTGCATTGGGGCCCCACCCCTCTGCAAGGGTTAAATGTTCATTAGTTCTAGGGGGAGATGAAAAGGCTGCATTGTTTACCAGACCCTTGCTCCTGCTCGCTACAGCACTCTCCTCTGTTGCTCTAGTCTATTGGTGGTCTCTCTGCAGTATCACTTGAAATGCTGGGCTGTTTAGCTTGTGTTGTACATGGAGAAGGAGAACATGCAAAACACAGTTATACACACAGTTCTTCAGCCCCAAGCTTCAGTCCCTCTTTAGCAACAACCTCTCCAGTTGGCAGGCCTGGGAGGATGAGAACTCTAACAACACACCCTCCCAAGGCAGCTGACCTGGGAGGGAAGTGAACGTTCTAAGGTCACCCCAAATATTTATATCTTTCCTCAGCACGCACCACTGGCAATAAACCTCCTAGTAGTTGGCTAGGCTGACATAATATTCACAACTCAGAATTCTTGTATCTTCTCATACTATTGCCAGGGACACTCCCATCAGCAGGCAGAAGCAAACAATAACAATGAGCTTAGGGAAAACCTAAGGAAATCAGAACTATCAGTTAGAGGTCAGGCTGACTACCGCCTAGATGCAACACTATATATTTGCAACACTATATTTAAGCTAAGGGCACTACTGCTTTGGGCATTACCATTAATTATGAAAAAACTTTTTCACTAGACAAGCAACTTTTGACTTTATCCAAAGGTAAAAAGACAAATTTTGTTTTGGAAATTGTGATGAGGACACCCTGATTGTAACCGAACCGGATATCGTATGTACTCTCCAGCGCCTCAGGATATGCACAGCCAAAAGGGAAGCCAAGGGTATCAGGACAGCGAAAACCAAAGGAAATGCTTCAGGGTTGCAGCCCTCCTCAGACGGGGAAATCAGCCACTGGATAAAGAGAAAACAGGTGGCGCACACACCTAGTGCATTATCCAAGGTTTATTGTAAAGAGTAAAAAATAATAAAAACATACAAACGAAGCATGTATCTAAAAAGCATAGAAAAATGACGATGACCACAACAGCAGGCAAGGTGTCCTCACTGTCAGTGCGGTCAAATGGCTGACGCGTTTCGGGGACGAATCCCTTTCCTCAGAGCTAATGACCAGCTTCTGATGCAGATGTGTAATGGATGAAAAGTGGGAATAATTTTTCTATGCTTTTTAGATACATGCTTCGTTTGTGAGTATGTTTTTTATTATTTTTTACTCTTTACAATAAACCTTGGATAATGCACTAGGTGTGTGTGCCACCAGTTTTCTCTTCACCCTGATTGCAAGCATATTACTGAAGCAAAAGTCCAATCAACCACAAGGATAACCCGCTGTATAACACAGCAAGGATGACTATTTTACCAAAGCAGGCGCAACACTTCTTTTGGCAAGTAAAACAGTCCACATCAATGGTGTATTAATCATTCATTTCTCCCTTAAACTAATTAATCATAACTTTTCTTTCGGTGGTTGACCCTCAAGCCCCAGATCATTAACTTATGGTGGCCTCTTCTATTCAATCTAGTTCCACAGTCAAAATGAAAAGCAACTCTTTACTAGAAAACCACAACACGGCCATAGCTCTTCGAACATCTTTTATTTCTACTTCTCCCGAAAATAAAGCAAGAGAAAATAGACCAACCTTAGTCTAATTATGTTGAAGTGGAAACGTTTTAAATCAAATCATGTAATATATGTAATTGTGCTGTAGTTGCTGGTGCCCTTCGAATTTGTTTCCAGTGCGATGTGTTCCACTTAAAATAACAAACACAAATGAAGCAAACAGAAAGAGCTACGAAAGAGAGGAAAAGGTCGAGAAATTGGCAGTTAGCCTACTTTTAGCAGAGGAAAAGTGAGACTGCCTGGCTGTACCCAGGGCACAGCAGTGTGGGTGGGAGGGAAGATAAATGGATAAACACAAGCAGCAGATTTATTTCTGTATGCTCTGGAAAAGCACAAGTTTTCCCACAAAGAACAAAATTTGAATTTAATACAGGTTAGATCGGCGGAGGGGCTGACTTATTGTACAGCTGGGAGAAAGGCTGACTGTCTAGAGCGCTCAGGACAGAATATAGAGCTGGACATGCACAATGGTATTGGATCTTTTATTTCTTAGCAATAAGACCCTTGGCGATGCTTGGTTCTACTGACATCTACGTTTAATGTGCAGTGTATGTCCATACCAGGGAACTTTTTTGTAATGCTGCAAAACCTGAAATTCTACAGGGGGGAGATGGTGCCTAGATTGATTGTGAGACATGAGTAAAATTTCCAAACTACTAGGGTTGACATTTGATATTGAGAAGCCTGCAAGAGAAGGTATTCAAAACCTAACCCTGGGTTCAGGAAACTCCCAACCCTATCCCATTGGAACACCTTTTAACTCCTAAAAAAATCTTTGTCTGCCTTTTTTCGAAGTGTTTTTAGATATAATAACATGATGTCAGCATTCACCTTTTGCCCCAGGGCTGATGGTGGGCCTTTGATGCCCTGTTTTCACAGAAAGTGCATTGATTGATGTTGGACATCATTCAGTCCAGAAGGGAAGCGGCACTGAATGGACAAGTCTGAGGGGGACAGAGCTGGAGGTAAATTGAGTATAACAGCCAAATATGCATTTTTAATTTTTAGGAGCTGCTAGGGAGTGACATTTTTGTTTTCTGACCAAGCTGGACTTACACATATACAAAACAAACAGAACTGACTTGATCCGACATTACTGTAGTCAGCACCATATGCAGGTAACACGCAGGCAATTATGGCAATAAAGGTACAACCTTGACAATGGGGCTGATTTACTAAGGCAGTACAGGCTATTCTCTTATCATAGTGAATGTTCAATATGCAAAATGTATGACTGATGTCCTTGCTGCAGAGTGAATGTTGGTAAATAAGGTAAACCTGTATTCACTTTGATTATCCAATCACGTGAGAGGGAAATACAAATAAAAAATATAGTTTTTACCAGCACATACTTGCAAATTCAATGTAGACACAAGTTTGCCTTATTTACAGTCATTTACTTTACTTTCATTTAGCTGAGTGGACAGGCTCACTTCCTTTAGTAGAAAAACACAAGAGCTTCTAAGTGGCCTGGGGCTTGAGAAAGAGACGTTACCCTCTTGAAACGCAGAGCCATGTCCCAGTGCCCCTGGAACCTGACATCATTGCTGAGGTTCCCACAATGGCAAGCCTTTGACAGGTTGGCTTCCATGCCTTGGCTTACACTCTTCACAGCAGTTCAGCCTTCTGCTTAGCTGGATGTTCTTCCACACTGCCTGGGACCACACATGACAGCTTTTGGGTTACATGACATGCACTTTATTCTTCATACTCATGTGAGTGAATATTTATTCTTTTATTAATAAATTTGTTTTCTACTGCACTTGGAAGAACCATTTGTGCTCTTCTGTTGTAATTCAGATATCAAGGACTTTGTGGCCATTTTAGGATAAGTTCTTAAACATATTATTTCCTACATTTTGGCTGCTGTTACCCTGAAGTCTACTAGTGGATCTTGCACAGTGACAAATAATTACTATTCTATTCCTTTAGTAGATCAACCTCAGAATTTGTCCAACACTAATTGGCAAATCTGACAGTAAGTGAAAAAAATATGGTCAATGCACTGGTGATTATGTCCATATTTGAGCAACAAATTGTCAATCATACCAGGGGAATAAATGGGCAATGGTGGCAATACACATGCAAAAAACATAAATAAATAAAGCAATTATAAGGATGTGTGAGCAATAAACATGGGTAATACTGACAGTGGGTGTGAAGCAAATATGGGCAACGCACTGGCAGGTGTGACTATACTTGGGCAACAAATAATACAGTAGATCAAAACAGTGTGGTGGCTTTACTGCTTGATAGGATTTTGCAGTATTTGTTGTATTGCTTTCTAATGCAACTGCAAGAATGTTTTATCAGTTATTT
Organism: Staurois parvus; assembly: GCF_062004578.1. Lineage (NCBI taxonomy): Eukaryota > Metazoa > Chordata > Amphibia > Anura > Ranidae > Staurois > Staurois parvus. Next base: position 11,653,358 of record NW_028318143.1, on the reverse strand, counting down.
TGTTTGTTTCTTGAGGAACAAATTTTGAATCCACGGTTTCCACATGATTGTCTTGACGTATGCTGTAGTCCTCATCTACTTCACGTAAAAGCTTTTATTTTGTTATGTTCCTTCTATACATACCAACGCCTTAAAGCTGAGCTCCAGTCCCCATAATATTTTTTTTAGATACTGCCCCGTGATTGTTAGAACTTCAAATTTAAGATTTGAATAATGTTATTAATGTGTTCCTTCTTCTTTTTTTTTTAAAATCTATAAGATCTAACCTGATCTCAGAAGCAGACAGGGTTCATTCAGGTTGTGGGCATCTGAAGCCTGCTTGTGTTTATTTCTGGGATTTGGTGCAGCTGGTTACCCAGCATGCACCTCCTGATCTTGTGCCTGCACAGTAATGACACTACACGGCATATGTTCTTCATGACAGGTTGCCATAGCAATAGCAGCATCAGCGGAAGTTCCAGCCCCGTTGTTATAGCAACCTCTCCCGATTGCATCATTTCCAGTCTTGAAATAAAGCGAGATTTCAGTATTAGACTCGTAGGATAGATTACGCCGACATACCTGGAATCCAAGGAAGTCGCCTTATGACGACATCGCCTAGGTGGCCGAACCGGAATTGCCGCATACACAGTTCTAGATAAGGTATTTAGACATAAAAAAAAGGGATACTAACCATTTATAAAAGCACTGCGGACAGCAATGTAGATGAAAGGAAATTGTAAAAATTGGTGGAACTCCACTTTCAGTTTGCACCTGGTAAGATCTAAGCTTTTAATTTACATGTTATTTCTAATTGCATCATGGACTTATACCCCTCATGTAAAGTTGTCAATAGCCTTGCAACCCTGTTGTAGGACT